>NW_015546050.1:983366-985745 GCF_001515605.1 Sinocyclocheilus anshuiensis | reverse complement strand
TGAACAGTGTGCGCAGAGGTATGCTAATACATACGTTGACAGGCAGGTAGGAAAGCCAGTTAAAACGCTCGGACCGAGCGTTTTGATTGGATGTACATTTTTTTGTCCTACGCCTTCCACAGAATATATAAACACAGATAAATACATTTAGACCACTTAACTTAATGATTGCTATCGGGATGAGAAGAGACTTTCAACCAGTATAACAAAAAATGTTTCTGAAGATAATCACCTATTGCACCTTTAAGGCCAATTCACACTGATCCAACAAACACCAACATTACAACTGACATATGTTGTGATTTAAATAGGGCAGATAACGAGGGGCAGACAGGTGATGGGGATAACTAATAACAAGGAACAAGTGATACTAATAATGGGAAAAGGAACTGGAAGGACCAAATAAGGACAAAAGGAACTAAACGGGAACATACACGTGACATCTATTTCAATTCCATTATATATTTACTAATCTTTACTAATTTTATCTATTAATTTTATTATATTAATTAATTCCTTTTATCATTCATTATTATTCTTATTTTTCATGACTGTTGTTAAATATTACGTTGGGAGCTGTCTTCACAAGTACAATTCCAATTATAGAAAAATTGGGACACTTTGTAAAATGTAAATAAAAACAGAATGCAATGATTTACAAATCTCTTAAACGCATATGTTGTTCACAATAGAACATAGAAAACAAATCAAATGTTTTAATTGATTAAATGTACCATTTTAAGAAAAAAATACTGTTATTTTGAATTTGATGGCAGAAACAGGTCTCAAAAGTTGGAACGGGGACACAAAGGACTGGAAAGTAAGTGTTACTATAAAGAAACAACAGGAGGAACATTTTGCAACTAATTAAGTTCACTGGCAACAGGTCAAGTAATATGACTGGGTATAAAAAAATAGTATCTTACAGAGGCAGAGTCTCTCAGAAGTAAAGATAGGCAGAGGTTCACCAATCTGTGTACAAATTGTGGACCAATTTATAAATAATGTTCCTTCATGTAAAATTGTGAAGACTGAATATCTCATCAAAAGATTCAAAGAATCTGGAGAAATCTCTGTGCTAAAGGGACTTGACTGAATCAGTATTGCATACCTGTAATCTTTGGGTCTGCATTAAAAACTGGCATGATTCTGTAATGGAAATCACTGCCTGTGATCAAGAAACAACACTGTCTTCTCTGGGCCAAAGCTCATTTAAAATGGACAGAGGCAAAGTTTGTCTGTGGTCAGACGAATCAAAATTTGCAATTCTTTTTGGAAACCATGGATGGACCAAAGAGGAGAAGAATCATCTGGTTTATCTTAGTTCAAAGTCTGCATATCTGATAGCATTGGGGTGCATTAGTGCATATGTAAAGTCCCTATCAATGCTGAAAGGTATATATAGCTTTTAAAGAAACATAAGCTTCCATGCAGATGATGTCTTTTTCATGGAAGGCCTTGCATATTTCCACCAGACAATGCTAACTCAATTCCCAGATTTATACAGCAGGGATGCTACTCAGTGGTAAACATGGCCCTGTCCCAACTTTGAGACATGTTGCTAACATCAAAATCAAAAATACCTTATTGTTATGGGTTTAAAAGATTTGTAAATCACTGCATTCAGTATTAATTTTTATTTAAGTTGATATCTGTGAGCAGGGGCGTAGCAGCTCTGGGGGACGTGGGGGACACGTCCCCCGCACTGTTAGAAACAGGTGATTCTGTCCCCCACACTTTTTTTGACCCACCGCCAATATTTACCCCCGTGTTCTCTGATTTGTTACTTAGATTTGAGTGAACTAACATTCAGCCAATCACAAGGCGGATCATCTTAGGTGCGTTTGCCATGAGCTTCAAATCTCCCGTTGCTCTCGTGATTTCTTTCATTCATTCACTTCTTTGCTCTGTGGCGGTCTGGGGTAAAATGCACCCCAGAAAAAAGCAGAGGACGATTCCGTCCTTTTTTCAAACACACTGTAAGTATGTGTTATATGTCGCGATGACACGAATCGCAATCAAATTTCCATGCTATGATTTAACCTACTGTAACATCGCATCTACACTGGATGCAAGCGATGCAATCATGTGACGCGACAAAAGACAATAGAACCCGTTAAGAACCTCGTCACGTCGCGCCGGATCCAGTGTGTGTTAAATGCTCTGCTACTTGTCTCTTTGGATAAAAGCGTCTGCTAAATGAGACATAACTGATTATTGGGTTCTGCTGTCGCATTTTGCTGCTCGCATACGGAGTACAATTATCCTTTCCCAATAAACAAAGTTGTTTTGCACTGAATACTTATATTTTAATACTTTATCATATTTTAGTACGTACATAACTGTTTGCCTTTGAGGGTCTCATCACCTGACAACTGC
>NW_015546050.1:974307-982822 GCF_001515605.1 Sinocyclocheilus anshuiensis | reverse complement strand
TGATTCAACAAACGCCAACAGGCATTTCACACTGATCCAACAAACGTGTTTTTTATTTAACTTTTTTGTTTCTGGGATACCACATCATCTAATGCCATATTAAAGGATCTTACACGTGACATACACGTGACATCTATTTCAATTCCATTATATATTTACTAATCTTTACTAATTTTATCTATTCATTTTATTATATTAATTAATTCCTTTTATCATTAATTATTATTCTTATTTTTCATGACTGTTGTTAAATATTACGTTGGGAGCTGTCTTCACAAGTACAATTCCAATTATAGAAAAATTGGGACACTTTGTAAAATGTAAATAAAAACAGAATGCAATGATTTACAAATCTCTTAAATGCATATGTTATTCACAATAGAACATAGAAAACAAATCAAATGTTTTAATTGATTAAATTGACCATTTTAAGACAAAAATACTGTTATTTTGAATTTGATGGCAGAAACAGGTCTCAAAAGTTGGAACGGGGACACAAAGGACTGGAAAGTAAGTGTTACTATAAAGAAACAACAGGAGGAACATTTTGCAACTAATTAAGTTCACTGGCAACAGGTCAAGTAACATGACTGGGTATAAAAAAAAAAAGAGTATCTTACAGAGGCAGAGTCTCTCAGAAGTAAAGATAGGCAGAGGTTCACCAATCTGTGTACAAATTGTGGACCAATTTATAAATAATGTTCCTTCATGTAAAATTGTGAAGACTGAATATCTCATCAAAAGATTCAAAGAATCTGGAGAAATCTCTGTGCTAAAGGGACTTGACTGAATCAGTATTGCATACCTGTAATCTTTGGGTCTGCATTAAAAACTGGCATGATTCTGTAATGGAAATCACTGCCTGTGATCAAGAAACAACACTGTCTTCTCTGGGCCAAAGCTCATTTAAAATGGACAGAGGCAAAGTTTGTCTGACGAATCAAGAATCAAAATTTGCAATTCTTTTTGGAAACCATGGATGGACCAAAGAGGAGAAGAATCATATCTTAGTTCTAAGCTTCCATGCAGATGATGTCTTTTTCATGGAAGGCCTTGCATATTTCCACCAGACAATGCTAACTCAATTCCCAGATTTATACAGCAGGGATGCTACTCAGTGGTAAACATGGCCCTGTTGTTGCTAACATCAAAATCAAAAATACCTTATTTTTATGGGTTTAAAAGATTTGTAAATCACTGCATTCAGTTTTAATTTATATTTTACAAAGTGTCCCAACTTTTCTGGAAATGGGGTTGTAGATATGACTTTACAGTGTTATGATTTAACCTACTGTAACATCGCGTCTACACTGGATGCAAGCGATGCAATCATACGACGTGACAAAAGACAATAGAACCCGTTAAGAACCTCGTCACGTCGCGCCGGCAGACGGCACCCCGGTTGGGAAACACTGTGCTAATACATACGTTGACAGGCAGGTAGGAAAGCCAATTAAAACGCTCGGACCGAGTGCGACAAAAGTGCGACAAAAGACAATAGAACCCATTAAGAACCTCGTCACGTCGTGCCGGATCCAGTGTGTGTTAAATGCTCTCCTACTTGTCGCTTTGGATAAAAGCGTCTGCTAAATGAGACATAACTGATTATTGGGTTCTGCTGTCTGTTGTCGCATCGTGTTGCTCGCGTACGGAGTAGAATTATCCTTTCCCAATAAACAAAGTTGTTTTGCACTGAATACTTATATTTTAATAATTTATCATATTTTAGTACTTTAATTAATATATTTACTTTGTACATTATGTACATAACTGTTTGCCTTTGAGGGTCTCATCACCTGACAACTGTCCCCCCCCCACCCCACACCACACTTTTAAAATGGCTGCTACGCCCCTATCTGTGAGCAATGGGCAAAGTCATTTCCTGACAAACCGAGATCTAGTGAGACCTAGTGCAAGACCTAGTGAACTGGACTCAAAACCTTGGATCTATAGGATCTACAATGTCATAGTCACAGATGTATCTATCAATATGATAGCTTGATGAACAAACAAAATTAGTCCTTTATTGAAAATTTCTATTTGAGAAAATAACATGAATATTGTAAATGGACAAAGACTCAATCAAATTTACAAATTTTAATAAGAAAAATAACCAAGGAGGGAAACTGTATGTGGGAAAAGATCACTGACTTACCCTTGTTCCTCGATGTGGGGCATACTTCAAGGTGTCTGCTATATACTCACAAAGCATCTTTGTAGACACCTTTGGATGCATCTTGCGGCAGGCTTCTGAAAAGATTTTTTTGAAATAAACTATGCATGAAAGAGAAAAAATAAATTAGACAAGGTCTCAGTGTTGTAAATACAGAATTATGATTATTAAAAGAGCTTTTCACATCTGAAAATGTGAACCAATCAATTGACAGTACAATAATACCCTTTCTACATAGTGCATGATAGATGGAACATGAGCATTCAAATAGACAAAGCATAGATCAATCCGCTTTGTGCTTGAGTAGACTTCAACAATGAATAAAATGTGTGCTTACAGGCAAGGGCGTAGGTTTCCTTTTGACATTGGTGGGGACATAAACGCAAATACCCGCAACTCTCCCCCCCCCGCACCAAACACCCAATAATTTTCGCATTTCTGATAGACCTTTGACCACAGTTTCATATCACCTAAAGTCTTCGTTTACAGCTTATGTTTGCCAACATATTCATAACTCCTAAACAGTTTTTTTTTTGTTAGTATGTTTAACAGACAATAATTAAAAAATTTTATTTTGTGAACCAACAGCATCAGCATTAGAGTGCTGGTTTTCTTTATCACGCATCACTTCATTTTAATATTAATCGAATTGGACCCAAGATTATTCTTTCTGAAAGAATACTCTGCTGTTGCTGTAGTAACGAACACAACATCAGAAATGGATATTATATAATAGATGCTTTTTTGAACATTTTAGCAATTTAAAAATATAAAAAAATGATTTTTTTACACGGCACCCCTGCTCTCGACAGACGGCACCCCGGTTGGGAAACACTGTGCTAATACATACGTTGACAGGCAGGTAGGAAAGCCAATTAAAACGCTCGGACCGAGTGCGACAAAAGTGCGACAAAAGACAATAGAACCCATTAAGAACCTCGTCACGTCGTGCCGGATCCAGTGTGTGTTAAATGCTCTCCTACTTGTCGCTTTGGATAAAAGCGTCTGCTAAATGAGACATAACTGATTATTGGGTTCTGCTGTCTGTTGTCGCATCGTGTTGCTCGCGTACGGAGTAGAATTATCCTTTCCCAATAAACAAAGCTGTTTTGCACTGAATACTTCTATTTTAATACTTTAGTACTTAATTAATGTGTTTACTTTGTACATTATGTACATAACTGTTTGCCTTTGAGGGTCTCATCACCTGACAACTGTCCCCCCCCCACCCCACACCACACTTTTAAAATGGCTGCTACGCCCCTATCTGTGAGCAATGGGCAAAGTCATTTCCTGACAAACCGAGATCTAGTGAGACCTAGTGCAAGACCTAGTGAACTGGACTCAAAACCTTGGATCTATAGGATCTACAATGTCATAGTCACAGATGTATCTATCAATATGATAGCTTGATGAACAAACAAAATTAGTCCTTTATTGAAAATTTCTATTTGAGAAAATAACATGAATATTGTAAATGGACAAAGACTCAATCAAATTTACAAATTTTAATAAGAAAAATAACCAAGGAGGGAAACTGTATGTGGGAAAAGATCACTGACTTACCCTTGTTCCTCGATGTGGGGCATACTTCAAGGTGTCTGCTATATACTCACAAAGCATCTTTGTAGACACCTTTGGATGCATCTTGCGGCAGGCTTCTGAAAAGATTTTTTAGAAATAAACAATGCATCAAAGAGAAAAAAAAATTAAACAAGGTCTCAGTGTTGTAAATACACAATTATGATTATTAAAAGAACTTTTCACATCTGAAAATTTTAACCAATCAACTGACAGTACAATAATACCCTTTCTACATAGTGCACGATAGATGGAACATGAGCATTCAAATAGACAAACAAAGCATAGACTTTGTGCTTTTTGTGCTTGAGTAGACTTCAACAATGAATAAAATGTGTGCTTACAGGCAAGGGCGTACGGACATTGGTGACATTGGTGGGGACATAAACGCAAATACCCGCAACTCTCCCCCCCCCGCACCAAACACCCAATAATTTTCGCATTTCTGATAGACCTTTGACCACAGTTTCATATCACCTAAAGTCTTCGTTTACAGCTTATGTTTGCCAACATATTCATAACTCCTAAACAGTTTTTTTTTTGTTAGTATGTTTAACAGACAATAATTAAAAATTTTTATTTTGTGAACCAACAGCATCAGCATTAGAGTGCTGGTTTTCTTTATCACGCATCACTTCATTTTAATATTAATCGAATTGGACCCAAGATGATTCTTTCTGAAAGAATACTCTGCTGTTGCTGTAGTAACGAACACAACTTTCACATGCATCTGATTGACATAAACCGCACGCTCTTATTTCAGTGTTGTTTTTTTATTTTGTGGATATTTCAGCTAACAGTTTGGTCTTGAAACAACTTGAAGTTAAAGATTGTAACAACTTGAAGTAACTTCAAGTAACAACTTGAAGTTAAAGATTGTCCGCGGTGATGCTGTTCCAAATCCTGCTGCACCACAGAGTGCCACTTACATATTTTTACCATAAAGTCCCATTATGTTTGTCCCAAATTATTGTTAATGTTCATAATGGCTTTATCCTAGGCTGGAAGATTGTGTATCTTTCCGCGCAACCTTTTTCTGTCCGTATGCTTTATATAGGGAGCTAATAATAGCCATAGATTGCGCTTTCTCTTTCTCTTTGCTCTGTTTTGTCAAACACCGTACTTCAAACTCATCGATGCAACTTTGTTAATTCCTGAAGTGAACTTCTATATTAACTGTTTTGGACTGCTGTCTTGAACTGGGTACAATACCTGAGTTGTGCTTTTCTCGTCTGGTGTGTGACTACATTCCGCCCATTTAAAAAATTTAATGCGCTTGTCCTTGAAAGTGCGCAGTTTTCTAACGTAGCCTATTTACTTTAACTTCTTAGGTAATATCAATGGTATGACGTTTCAGATGCGTCATCAGATGCGAAATTACAAAAACATATACATATATTTAATTGTTTGATCAAAATTATTGCTAGGGAAAGTTTTGGCAGTCGCTGGATATTGGTAGGGACACGTCCCTGGCGCACCCCCTAATTCTACGCCCCTGCTTACAGGTATGTGCATTAGTTCCATATCAACACTATGTAAATTTATTAAGACCTCAAAAATAGTATACAATGTGGTCAAAAAGGAATGTTGGGCTTGAGTAAAAGAATGAGAAATGGTTTACACAAATAGTAAACATAATTCTACAAGCTAATTTTAATTCATTAACTTACAGTTTTCTTCTTGTATTCTTGGTCTTTTAACTTGACGCACAAATCGTCCAAATCATTTGTGGTCTGGCAAGGATTTAACAGGAAGTCATCAGAGTCACTTTGTGGTGGGACAAGACCTAAAAGCAAAGACTTGATATCTGAAAGATTCTGGTCCAACTTGTCCAGTCGAACAAACATGGCTCGTTCCAGTTTCTTCAGTTCTGACATACAGATATCTGTACTTACGTTTTGGTAATCATACCCAGTCTCAATAAAATGGTTTTAAATTAAACATAAATGCAACTTTGTAGAGTCATAATAGTGTATTAACAAAAAGATTGTACTTGCCACTAGCTAATGCTCTCACGTATCGTGCTGGTGGTCTTCTTTTTCTATGAATATGATCTTCATCGTCACTCTCCAAGTTTGAAGTCATGGTTGCTTGATTTGCTTTGCACCTGGATTCTTCGTAGCTGTCTGGAAATAAAGAGTAGATCGGTAAAAGACAATCAACATAAACAACAAAAATATAAGAAACCTCAAACAGATCCTTTATACCTGCATATACCAGAATAGACGCAACATGCTTCGACCAAAGTGTAGTATCAGGTCTCTCTCTTCGTTTCACCTTGGCCGTAAAGTTTTTACATGGCCAATAGCAATATACAGCCTATTTAGAACAAGAGCTTCATTTCAACAATTAAAAAGATATGCACCTACTACAAGCTATATATACTGCAGACTAATGACACACATACAATTGTAAAAGTATTAGATAAGAATTATAGGTAATACCTCACTTGTTATATCGAGCCATGTGGAAGGCACAACATCAACAGTGTTATCTTCAGGAAATGTAATCACAGCATAGCAGTTATGCAATTTCTAAAGAAGAAACAAAAATGAAGGTAAAAGGTGTGATGTAAAATCAATACAGGCTACATGTTGTTGTCATACTTTAAACATAACACCTTCATTCCACAATGGAATGCTATATTATTCTTTAAAACAGTTGATCTTTGCACTCAGCACCTATTCCTAAAGACCTTGATTAGTTCAGGTGTGTTTTATCAGCTACAGCCTGCATGCAAGTAGACCTTAAATCTTGTGTGCCAAAGTTGAGAACCACTGCTTTAAATATGTTGTTGTGTAATTATAAAAAAGAAAACAACAATATAACAATGCATTGTGAAATAAAGGTGTTTCATTTGAAATCACCATCATGGAGATGCTGTAGATGAGAACTATGAGCTGTATTTTATAGTTCTACATGAAAATGTACTGTTTGCCTCCAAATTTGAATCATCATCTTCAGTACAACATGTTATGGGTATACAAATAAATGAAACCAACAGTGTAATTGTAGATACACAAATGGAGCATTACAATGCTTTGGCTTTGATTTTTTATTATTTCTCTGCACTGCTATACAGTATAACAGTGATTTTTCTGGCCCTGTTAAGAAAATATGGTTCTCTTGTAACTGTAAGAAATGTAAGGCCAATCCTTGCATTCAATCATAGAAAGACTTAATCATAAAGAAATGTTTGTTTAAAATAATGATCACATCAGAAGTAGAACAATCAATGAGTAAATTATCTTATTCAATCACAAAATTATGAAAAAGACAAAATTATAAACATAACAAATAATTAATTCATAAATTTTACACAATCAGTCCTCTATTTAGATAAAGATTTACATTTACATTTATTCATTTAGCAGACACTTTTATCCAAAGTGACTTACAAATGAGGATAATAGAAGCACTTCAAATCATCAGAAAAGCAACAGTATGTAGATGCTGTGACAAGTCTCAGTTAGTTTAGCATAGTGTACCTTTTTTTTTAAACAAACAAACAAAGAAAAGACGAAGAACAAACAGATCTATTTAGAATAAAATAATAGGAAGCGCTATTGTTGGAGGATCAAGTGTTGATCAAGATATATGAAAAACCATTGACGAGGCAGATAGATGTTGGAACAAGCACATATCCACATGATAGGTATTGTTGGTTGTAGTGGTATGAATAAATATCAGACAGTGCTGATAAAGTGGCATTAACATTGACAAATCAATTTGACTGGGTAATTACTTGAACAACAGATAAAAATGCTAGGGGTGGTGGGGGAAAATAATAATAGGAAAAAAAATGATTTTAATAAAAAAAAAGATTACAGCTCAGTATGAATGAAGCACTGAGAGGACAATGCAAGCACCGTTCCCAGCCTCAATTAAAAATGCCTTTCTGACCAGTTGCCTCTCAGACAATGTTTTCATTCTAGTGTGCCTTACATGAGCCTTGTAAACACCAATCAACCTAGAGTCAGAAGGATGTATAAAGAATGGCTCAAGTTTCTCATAAATGCGACAAAGTACCATTCTTTCTTTGTCTCTGTTTTCACCCATGACAGAAATTACCTCACAGCACTGGACGTCACTAAGAGCATAAGCATTGTTGGGTTTCTGAGTATTAACCACAGCTTTGGGCTGTTTTTTTAACTCTTCTTTGTGCTTGTCAATTTCACTGAGACGTTTGACAATTTGCGACAGAGGATGTCTACCAGAGCGGACAAACTTCTTCAGCTGATGTAGGTAGTTTTCAAAAGGAAAAGCACTACATTCGTCTAGTCCACCATATTTATATGCATCAGAGGCAAGGTGAACCAAAGAGTGCACGTTGTACACCAAGAACTCATCCCCATACAACTTTCTACCATCCTCCACAAAGTGAACCATAAGATCCGCAGCATATGAGTTATATTCTTTCACAAGACATGGGCATACCAGAATGGACAATGCCACACTGAACAACAAAAAGTGTTCATAGAGATCGTCAGAGAGAATGCCTTTCAAGACAATTTTGCCTGTGTAAAGGGCAAATTGTCGCAATTCAGTAGCTTTCCACCTGTCTATTTCGTCTAGGCCACGTGGCTTTCTAGCGAAAAGGTCTGGTATGAATGGCCTTAAGTCAAGAAGTCGGGAACTTATCTCCCTTATCTGACCAGATGACAAACGGGTTTTGAGCTTTCCACGCATCCACAACAAAATCAGTTTTCGCATAACACCAAGACAGCATTGGTGCATATAGTCTGCAGGAAACTGCTGAAC
>NW_015546050.1:960107-974194 GCF_001515605.1 Sinocyclocheilus anshuiensis | reverse complement strand
GTCTGCAGGAAACTGCTGAACCATGTCCATTTGGAGCATGCAAAACCATCTCTCATTTGGAGATACATCTGAAGGCTGGTGATGCTCTTCCTGTAATTTGATACGGAAAGACACATCTGTTCTGAGAGTCAAATTTGTGTTCTCTGGGTAGATAACCTGAGAACCATCCCAGAAACCTTTTTGCATGCATTTATCGCAACCATAATAGCCTGATTATTGCTTGGTGCACTTAACAAGTGCTTTTGCTGGGACATCACAACTGACACATCGCAGATTAACTTTTAAAAGACCCTTGTCAGTCTCTAAACCATTTTGTAAAAGGTCACTAAGGTCACACATTGTATCTGATAAATAAAATCAAAACAACATTGTTCTAAGAACGTTTTCTCTTCAAAGCCATGTGAACTTTTATAAAGCACAAATAACATCAAAACAATGTTCCAAGAATGTTGCTCTAAGAATGTTTTTCCTTTAACATTGTGAGAACCTCCATCAAGCACAAAATAACACCAAAACAACGTTCTGAGAATAATATTCTAGGAACCTTTTCCTTCAATATCAAGAGAACATTCATCAAGTTCAAAAAACACCAAAACAACGTTCTGAGAATATTATTCTAGGAACGTTTTCCTTCAGTATTAAGAGAACATTCATCAAGTTCAAATAACATCAAAACAATGTTCCAACAATGTTGTTCTATGAATGTTTGGTAACACTTTATTTTAGGGTCTCTTAACTAGTTGCTTATTAGCATGCATATTACTAGAATATTATCTATTTATTAGTAGTAATTAAGCACATATTAATGCCTTATTCTACATGACCGTATTCTACATCCCTAATCCTACCCAATACCTAAACTTAACAACTACCTTACTAACTATTAATAAGCAGCAAATTAGGAATTTATTGAGGGAAATGTAGTAGCTAATAGTGAATAAGTGTTCCCTATTCTAAAGTGTTACCGAATGTTTTTCCTTTAATATTACAAGAATAATCATAAAGTAAAAAAACATTAAAACAACGTTCTGAGAATATTGTTTTAAGAACATTTTCCTTTCACATTACGAGAACATTCCTGAAGTACAAATAACATAAAAAAAACGTTCTAAACATATTGTTCAAAGAAAGTTTTCTCTCAATATTATGAAAACCTTAATCAAGTACAAATAACGTCCTAAAGACGTTGCAAGAACGTTGTGATAAGAACGTTTTCTATCACCTGCTCTGCCGCAATTGGTCGGTCCCCTGGATTCGGCGGCCATTCCTCCTCCATGGCTCCTCCCTCCATCGGCTCCACCGTGGGTTGACATTATGGCTGTGGCCTGGGTCCAGCTGGGCTCCTCCTGCCCCAAGCCCCTCCTGTCTCCTCCCTGGCTCCTCCCTCCTTTGTCGCCTCCTGGTCTCTGTCTGCCGGCCCCCTCCCGGGTTTCCGTCCTCCTCCTGAGCCTCCTCCCAAGCTCCCACCTATGCCTCCCTCTGTTGTTGTTACGGTGCAAGGACGCACCTTCTGGGAGGGGGCGAAATGTCAGACTTTTGGACCTGTTTTGCCCCCGTAGTCCTTCCTGTGTTTCCTTATTTGGTCATGTTCCTGTCCTCGTCTAGTTTGATTATGTTCCATTGATGTCACCTGTGTTCCCCTGATTGCCCTGTGTTTAAAAGTCCTAGTCTGTTCAGTTTGTGTTTGTGTTTGTCAGGTCTACTTGTTTCTACGTGTGTTTGCCCAGCTCCTATTGTGGATTATCCCATGTTTTCATCATTAAAGACTGTGAATGCTACTCCGTGTCTCCTACGTTCTTCCCGCAGGAGCGTAACGTGACAATGATACAGTCGAGCCTACAGGTATGTATAGATCTTTGCAAAATTGGTAAGTTAGCTTAGGGCCTGAGCTAGGGGTGGGAAATATATTATTCAATGCTAGGAGTAATTTTATTTCACAATAAAATTTATATCATGATATAGTAGTTTTTGTTATTAATAATAAGAACATAGATGCAAGTAACAAACAAAAGGACAAATACAATAAAACAAAGACACAAATGAAATAAAATGTGTTTTCAAGTACAGGTCTATTTAACAGTAGCATTCAAGAAAGAGAAATTGAATAAAGTAATCAAAATGTAAACGTAAAGCACTATACTCTTTACTGTATGAATGAAAAATTCATACATTTATCCTTATTAAAGGAATCATACCGTTTTCAAAAGCGGGGGTATCACTATACCTTTTTAGTACCAGCATATCGTGCAACACCACTGAACTGGATGACCAAGTTCACCAAATTGGACCGAACCATTTAAAACAGCACAGTTAGCCAACAGTCAAGCAGAAGAAAACAGTTCAGACAAACTGTCTGCCAAGGATTTCATAAAGGGAGCAAAACGTATGTTTCTAATGTATTTGCTGGAAAGTAAAAACAAAAAAAATGTATTGGAAATCGTACAGTGATCTTACAACAGTGCTAGCCAGTGCCTGACCTCACTGACACACTTCAAAACTGGAAATCCTTTGCAGAAGAAAGCGGTTGCTAACAAACTCAATTTCAATACCAATGGTTTTAACTGAAATTCAACAGGTGTGTGTGTTTAGGTGTCCACATACTTTTTGAACTAAAGTTTTAGAGACCATGCGGCTAACTGTCTATAGGAGTGTTTGACTGGAGAAAAATACTTTTCAAAAGGTCAGTTCTTCAGTCAGACTTCAGCTTGTTCTTGCAGTCATACCCAACCCACTGTGACTGTCAAAGTCATCTTATGATTAGAATAACGATGAAGAGACACTTCCATTTAATCTCCATCTAAATGTCAGGCATTCATATCCTCATATCCTATGCACATACATTTCCACAAACATGTTGCCATGGTAACAGTACTTGTAAAGTATCTCATATGATTTCCATACAGAGCCTCTTGGAAAATTGTTGACATCATTTTGCATCAAAACAATTTTGTATATAAGCACTGACAGGCATGCAACAATATAAACAATCAGCCAAATTAAAGCCTAAAAAATAACTATACTCATGTCACTTGGAAAATGTAACTTTGATGTGCAAAAGCTTTCATCATTGGTGAGGCGAGGAACTGGATTTGTACTGGATCAGAGATGAATGTCCTCCAAAGCTACCATGAATGACTAACAAAGCCTATTCTGCAAGGCAATCTGAACAAGTTTGAGATTTGACAACGTTTTTATGGGTGCAAGAATAAACAATGAATGCCTAACCATTAGCAAAATCACTGTACCTTTTTATTGCTCAGATGTTGTTATTTCACTGCTCAGAAGACCTCTCAGTTATTTTCTATTCTAAGTATCAGCTTTGGCTCGGGTATCTCCTTAAATGCATTAAAAAAATAAGACAAGTTGTTGACAAAAGAATAACGCTATAAAATTAATGTTTAGGAAAAACAATAAAGATATTAAATCTCATCTCAATTGTGATTTGTCTTCGAGCCATATAAATACATGAATATATGCTATTACTAAACTTAAATTAAATGTTTTACTTGCATTTCTCAGAAATGTTCAAGCCAAATGTGTTTTTCTTTTATACTGTTTAGTTCAGTCCTTTAAATGCTCACTGTGAATTTGTAAGTGTTTGCAGTCAAAGTTACATCAATGTTCCCTGCACACTGCTGTGACATGCTTAATGACAACTTTGATATTTTAAGGCCTGCTCCTATGATAGAATAGACTTGGCCGCTGGCCAATATAAAGTTTGTAAAAGCACTGCCTGACCTACAGCACTGCATTAATCTTTATACATACTGTATGTTCTATAGCGCTAAACAGAGTGGGAACACCAATAAAACTGACAAGCAGTCAGAGCTGCAGTTGAGCTTGGGGTGTTCTGAGTTCAGATCCTTTCCAAGGCCATAACCATGTCTTTAACAGTGGAGGGACTTTTATTTGTTTATGTGTTATACTCGATCCACAGCACGAGGTTAGCTTGTAATGTCAAGTTAGCTATGAAAAAGCTATGCTGCAACACTTCATAATTTCAACCAAAACACCAAAAAAGTTCAAATAAAAAGTTAAAGCTCAGCTCATTAAAGGGGTCATATGATGCTATTTCAATTTTTCCTTTCTCTTTGGAGTGTTACAAGCTCTTGGTGCATAAAAAAGATCTGTAAAGTTGCAAAGACTAAAGTCTCAAATCCAAAGAGATATTCTTTATAAAAGTTAAGAGTCAACCACGCCTACCTAAAACGGCTCATTCTAACACAACCCCACATGTCTACGTCACGATGTGGGAAGATTTGCATAACGCCGCCCAAATGTTCACGCAAAGAAAGAAGGCGTAACTTTTATTCTCGCTGTAATATTGTTGTTGCCGCCTCCATGTCGTGAAGGCGCTGTGTGTTTCGTTGTGAAAGCGAAACTACTTTGTAGTTTCCAAAATAGGACGATATCGCTTCATCATGCCTGGAGCTGATCCGTGCTGGTCGCTGAGAAAATACATCAACTTTGTGCTGTGGATCGCCTGATCGGCTTTCACCGTGGACGAAGCGGAGTCCAGCCTGGGGTCATCACATGTGGTTGCCGCAAGCCCATCGGCCACGCTGTTCCCAAGCCCGCCGGCCGTTCCTCCCTCTAGCCCCAACCTTAAAACACATAAACACATTTCATTACACCAAATACACAAAATAATGTTATTTTTAGCAACATTATATGACCCCTTTAATTGATTTAATTATAACTAATGTCCCTCATAAATATTCCATGGCATCTGTATTTGCAAATGATATAAGCGGCCACTGTGTAGTTGCTACGGTTAGTAATACAAAAATTCCCAAATCCAAACATTGTATTATTACTAAACGTGCTATGGAACAAGCTTTTTTACATGATTTATCTCATTTTGATTGGGAAAAAAATTATCTTATTCTAGAAGTTGGAAGTGCATGGAGTTAGTTTTATGAAAGTTTTACAAATCAAATTCAGATTTTCCGTTATGTATTATTAAGGATTCATGTAAAATTGTAAGTAAAAATAAAATAATAGATTGTTTAAATGAATATTTTGTGGCCTCTGGTACATTTCATGAGTCAGATAATTAGACCCGTGATAAATGTTTAAACTGTTTATTCCAGTGTAAATACATTTTAAGGTAGATCAAGTATTTGATTTCAGCCAAATAACAGTTTTTAAAGGTTAAAAAGGCACTTAAATATTTAGATAGTAGGAAACAGGCTGGTCCAGATAAGTTGGATTCATATTTTTTAAATTTAGCAGCAGATTTTATTGCGCCACCACTAACTTATCTTTTTAATCTTTCGCTATCTACAAATGAAATTCCTTTTTCAGTTTTTCAAACTGCTTATGTTCGGCCATTATTTAAAGGGGGTGATCCAACTGTATAATTATAGGCCTATTTCGAAACTGTCTATTTTGGCTAAGGTTCTGAAATCGCTTGTGAATGATCAATAAAAAGGGTTTCTATCTTCTAAAAATGTCTTATCAGATTTCCAATCCGGTTTCAGGGAAAAAACATAGTACATCCACAGCAATTTTAAAAGTATTAAATTATTTAATGGTTTCACTAGATAACAAAAACCATAGTGCTGCTCTTTTTATCGATTTATCCAAAGCTTTTGATTCTGTAGATCACGAAATTCTGAAGCAGAGGCTACTTAGTGTAGGTTTATCAGTAAATGCTCTTGGATGGTTCGTTAATTACTTATCGGATAGATCTCAATGTATAAATATAGAGGGGCGCACTTCTAGTACTCTGAATGTAAATATCGTAAATATAATACCACAGGGATCGGTCGTCGGGCCATTATTATTTATTTTATATGTTAATAATATTGAGAATAATCTTACACATTCAAGTTTTCATTTATACGCTAATGATATGGTAATTTACTCCTCTGCAGCAAGGTTATTTTCATAAACGAAAACTAAAACTAAGACGAAACCGATTGATCAAAAAACATTTTCTTAAACTGAAATAAAATAAAAATATTAAAATAAATGAAAAACTAAAACGAAACGAAACTAACAAAAGTTATTGAAAAACTAACTGAAATAAAATAATAATGATCAAAAATAAATAATCGTTTTCGTAATCATTATTCACCCCGTGGCAGAAAAATATATGAGCTGTGAGGCCGTTTAAGGAAATACCTGTCATTGTCAACGGTGCATCATGCACGTAAGGTTATCGGAGAGACGCAAAGCAGTTTAAAGCAGTGTCCTGCACAGGTCCTGTTTGGTAAACTCGTACCAGCAGTACTTAAAGGTGCAGTAGGAGATCTCGGAAAATGCTAACTTTAGCCTGATAGCACTGAATACCCCACCTTCCCTGTAATCGCCATCCAAAGCCACGCCCCCTGAACGCATACGCACACCGGACGACCAGAGACAACGTTACTACAATAAATCGTGTGTCATTGACCGGTGAGAAAACTTTATAGCACAGTTAGTAAAAGTATTACAATACCAGGAAGGAAGATCAGGTTGTTGATGTTTGTCTGCCATTCTTGCTATGTCTGCACAGCGACAGGCAGGTAGGAAAGCCAATTAAAACGCTCGGACCGAGCGTTTTGATTGGACAAACATTTCTTGGTCCTATACCTTCCACAGGATATATAAATACATTTAGACCACTTAACTTAATGATTGCTATCGGGATATGAAGAGACTTTCAACCAGCACAACAAAAAAATTTTCTGAAGACAATCACCTATTGCACCTTTAACAGAACACCCGACCCGTTATCCGACAGCAGCACTAATTTAATTCTGTACCCGACCCGTTTGACATAAAGACCGCGACCCGAACCGCATTCGCATTAAATCTACTACATCAGGTAGGCAAACTTATTTATCTTCTCATTTAACACAAGAAATCAAACCAATATTAGACATTCTAAGTCGGTGCTTTGAAGAAAAATAGACAAGCAGCACAACAGAAAAAAAAAGATTAGAACGCGCATCCTTTCTGTAAACAATACAAATCTTTTGCCTGTCTTAATTGTGAAGAATCTGCCAGGCTATTTTGAATAAATGGGCATAAACCACACGCTTATAATTCTTCATAAGTGAAAAGCACATTTTTAAAAATGCCTTTACTGTTAAATGCGATTGTCTCTCCTTAAACTCTGCAGTATATGTGGCCATTTGTCCTTTATAGAAGCATTGAAAATAAAACGTTTAAAATAACATGATATAGGCTACAGAAAGCAAGCAAAGAGCGCTCCTCCCTAAGCTGTCATTCACTTCAGCTGCAGAGCAAATGTCTATGCGCAACGCTGCAAATCGAATTGTAAATAGAAATCTTTGACGGTCAGACTGCAGAGCGTTAACACGAATAAGCACGGGACCATTTGAAGGCAGCTGCCTATCAGCAGTTATCGAACTGAGTCTAAATAGTCTTGGCTATCGGACCCGCAATCCGCCCGTGACTATTGATTTCCCGACCAAACCCCTTCATATTAATCAAATATTAGCGGTTAAATATTACCCGTGGGGAGCCAACCACGTACAGGAATCTGGTTTAAAGTGCACTGCGAAAGGTTTGATCAGGAATAAGTGATGATCGATGCACTGGAGGTTGCATCACCACATACTGTAAGTTTTCTTAAAATAAACGGGGTGAAAAGATGTTCAGCCATTATTATTGCAGGAAAGTGAGCAAGACACGACAGTTAAAGTATCGTGATTGTGTTTAAATAACATAAAACACATCTAATACAACCAAATTACATTTATTTTGAAATTAAATATCACAACACACATTTATCATTCAGTCTAGTGCTTTTAAATATGATAATGTAAGCACAACAAAGAATTATGGATTAAAAAGGCTTGACTGAATTTCATTGAAAATTTAAAAACGTTATTAAAATAAAACGAATTTAAAAATGCAAAAGTATAATAACCTTGCTGTGCAGCACGCTGGATAAGGCACTAAGTCATCTTCAATTTGATTTTGATGCAGTTGAGCATACACTGAGCGATTTAAAACTTGCTTTAAATGTGGAGAAATCTAAACTTATGATGTTTACATAAAGAAAGTCTGCACTTTCAAATTCATGCCCAATTACTACTCTTCAAGGTTTAGAGATCGAAGTAGTATCTGAGTATAAATATCTGGGATTTTTAATTGATGATTCTCTTTCTTTTGGTCCTTATGTTCAGCATCTTGTGAGAAAACTAAAGTAGAAACTGGGCCTTTTTTAAAGTATAGTCTTGTCTTTCTTTTGAAGCAAGGAAGAGACTGGTAGCAGCTACGTTTTTTTGTCAGTTTTGGATTATTGTGATATCATTTATATGCAGGCACCTAAGCATTGTTTACAGGCATTGGATTCGGTTTATCATGGAGCATTAAGGTTTATCACAAATTCAAAAGCCCTTACTCATCATTGTTTATTGTACTCTCGGGTTGGTTGGCCGGCATTATCATCCCGTAGACTCAAACACTGGTACTTATTGTGACGAGTCGGCTGCCTCCCCCTAATTATCATCATCACCCCATCCCTTAATCGCCGCCCTTCGCCAGGCTCCCGACAGGAGTTGGTGCGTGTGAGAGGAGGGGCGCTGAAATAGCCAGGGCTGGCGGCGTGTGATGGGGCACACCTGAACCGAATGGAGCCTCATCACCGCCACTGTTTAAATGCCGAGCGCGCCTCTCCTCGGGAGACCGGTCTCTTCCCCGTGCATGCACGCTGGTGT
The DNA here is from genome assembly GCF_001515605.1 of Sinocyclocheilus anshuiensis. Classification (NCBI taxonomy): domain Eukaryota; kingdom Metazoa; phylum Chordata; class Actinopteri; order Cypriniformes; family Cyprinidae; genus Sinocyclocheilus; species Sinocyclocheilus anshuiensis. Next base: position 965,516 of record NW_015546050.1, on the reverse strand, counting down.
CCTCGTGGGTCCAGGAAGGGTGCATAGAGGGACTCCTGTGTCGCCAGAGTCGTGAGCTACCGGACCCGCGGTCCGGACGAGAACCACCCGCGTTACACGGCCGTCGGGCCAGGATGCCGGGCCGTCTAGTCCCTTCACACGCCGTGGGCCAAGGCGAGAGGGATGCAGCCGCTGGAAGAAGCCCCTCGCGCCCCGGACTGGAGAGGGGAGCGCGTGCGGCCGCCAGACTCTGCCCCTTACCTGGACCCTTCCTTCCTGACCACTGCCCTTCCCTGCACGAAGCCCGCAGCACGACGAGGACACCAGATCCCCTGTTTATTTTGGACACTTTATTCCCTTTTCTGGACACTTTGTTATATTATTTTGTTAATAAAAGCCTCTCCGAGGCCTGACGCCACACCCACTGTGTCTGTCGTGTGCACCTCCCGTGACATTATTTATATATAAAATCATTTTAGGTTTACTTCCTTCATATTCACAGCAGAATATTATTCAAAAAGGTGTAAAGAATTATGGTCTTCGCTCTTAAGACTATCATCTTTTAAGCATCCCTAAAGTTCGTACAAATATGGGTCAATGGGCATTTAGTTGCTGCTCCATTTGATTGGAATCAATTACAAGATAAGTTATGCTTAAAAGAGTTGGTATCGCTAAATGATTTTAAAAGTATTTTAAAGAATCTAGTTTTAGAGTCATTTGATTGTAAATGTTTTAAGTGAATTTTGTATATTTCTGTATATGTAAACAAATATATTTTGTTTTATGTGGAACTAAATGTGCTGCCTATCTTGGCCAGGACCCTCTTGTAAATGAGTTTCAGTTCCTGGTTAAATAAAGGTTTAAATAAAAAAAATTATAATTAAATAGTCCAATCAGCATCAAGTCACATTCTGTGGAGTACCGCCCCTTTTTGGGAGTGATTTCACTATGGCCGAGAATCGCCCAGACAGTTCTCATAAACTTCCATACGATTACTTTTTTTTTTTTTTCCTCGAAACTGCAATGCAATGTCTATGAGCTCTGGGAGGGCTAGCACTAACATGCTTTAGTCATCATATGTAAACTTAATTTGTGCAGCGATTGGTGGGGACAAACATACCTCTATTAATAAGAAATATTAAGTCAGGACTAGTCTGTATGGGCTGAATCAAGCAAACCAGAATATCGCCAGTAAAGTTTAGATGGATGATGATTGTAATGGCGGTAAAGACAATTACAGTGACATAGAGCAATCATACACTAGACTCGCAAGTCCTTTATTATTTATGTGCAAACAAACAGAACGTGTATGTGCTGTCACGAACTCCAGCTGGAGTGCCCGTGAGCTTCGCTAGATGGCACTCCATCCCAGACTTCTACCAATCCATCAAAGACTTAATTTCCCATAATCCAAATGTTTGCACCTGTGTCTAATTTACCCTGTCTGCTCACCTTATATAAGTCTGGTTTAGTTTGTCATTCTTTGTGAAGTCTTGTAAGGGTTACACTGCATCTCTGAGCGTTTCTCCTGTTTATATGTATCTTGGTTTTTGGACTCTTAGCCTGTGTTCTGGATTACCCTTTTGCCTGTGTTCTCTGCCTTGTTGTTTAGTCTGACTGATTGCCTGTGTGTTGACCCTTGCCTGCTGTCTGATTTCGATTATGGACTTTCCTAATAAACACTGCATTTGGATCAGTCTCAGAGCAGTCCCGTAACATGTGCGCTCTTTGATAGCTTTTTGCACAAGCATATTTCTGTATGGTCACATGTCTGGCAGGTGTTTTATAATGAAGAAGTGTGTTTTTATAGGAGTTTGCACGAACACTCACTCTGACTGAGGAGCTGTTCACTGGTGTTGTCGAGCCGCCTTCAGATCGCCACATTCTACAAATTCAGAATATTTTATTTGCTTTTTTAATTTGTGTTTTTCTCTGTTTAATAATTCTGAATGGATGTCTTTATTTAAAATGCTTCAAGTCTTAATACATTTCCTTTTGCTATACTGGGAGAAATCATACCAGGATGTATGCTAAAATTGTTGGATGTGGCACCCTACCTAGAAAAATTTCCACCAGCCGCCACTGGTTCCAGGTAAGGGGTTATGGGTAATGTAATCCAGAATGGGGAAACCAATACTCTGGCGAAGGCGTCCTCAGGTGGTGAAAGGAAGGAGTCTCAGAGGTGATTTTTTAAATAGAACCCAAGGAGGCAATCAACGCTGGGGTCTTCCACGAGGTTGAGGGCCAGGCTTCTCCGGATGGGCCCTATGGAACAAGGGTCAAGGACATCCTAAGTGTCAACCCAGGACGGCTCTTCCAGATCATGCCCCTCCCAGTCTATGAGGTACTGCAGTAGGTTCAGAAGTTCTCGCATGTGATACACCTCCTAGCCATTCACAATTAAGGGTGGGGGGCTCTGGCTATTGCTATCATCCTCCTCTCATCACCAGTAGGTTTGAGCAGAGATACATGGAAGGTATGAGAAATACAGTAGTTATCAGGCAGTGAAAGATGTTATAAAACATGAGTAGCTTGACTTAAAATTTAAAGGGACCCACATACCTGGGGCTGAGTTTCCTGCAAGGCAGGTGGAGGCGGAGATCTCTGGTGGAAATCCATACCCATTGGCCTGGTGCATATTCAGGACTCAGATGACAATGACGGTCATCCTGTTCCTTTTGTCTCCGGACTGCCCATTGGAGGTGAACATGAACCTGGTCCCAGTGGAGGATTTTCAGAGAGTGTATTCAGCCTTCAATAGATATCTGCTCCAATCAGAATAGTTTTGGTGGCAGTACATCCTGAGAAAGCATGTGAGTTCCTGGTTTAAGCTCTCTGTCTGTCCGTTTGACTGTGGATGATACCCAGAGGTGAGGCTGATGTTGAGATTGAGTTGATGCAAGAAAGCAGTCCAGACTCGGGGCATGAACTATGGGCATCGGTCAGAAAAAATGTCCTCAGGTAGCCTAGTACCAAAACACATAATTGAGAAGGTGTTCAGCTGTATCAAAGGTGGCAGGAAGCTTAGGCAGAGGGATGAGTCGACAGGCTTTGGAGAAGCAGTCAATCACAGTTAATATGGTTGTGTCACCTTGTGTAACTGGGAGATCAATGACAAAGTCAATGGCGATATGGGACCAGGGAGGTTGAGGAATGGAAAGAGGTTGAAGAATACTGGCAATGCGTTGTCTGGAGGATTTGGATATGGCACACATGGAATTATTGTTAACATAGTTTATGGTGTTTGCCTGCATAGAGTGCCATCAAAAACAATTCCAGAGTAGTTGAAGTGTGGCGGTAATACTTGGGTGGCAAGAGCTAAGGTAGGTGTGGACCCATTGAACTACCTTATTTTGAATGGGTGGTAGCACATAGGATTTATCTGGTGGACAATCTGGAGGTTTAGGGTCCTCGGTCTGGGCTTGGGCAATTTCTGTCATTATGTCCCACTGGACAGGGGCGAGAATTAAATGATGGGTTCCTCGGTCTGGTTCTGGAGGCTGTGATCATACTGCCGTGACAGGGCATCTGCTTTGATATTCTTAGTGTCGGGACAATATCTCATAGTGAAATCAAAGCAAGTGAAGAACAGCGCCCATCCTGCTTGCTTTGGGTTTAGTCTTTTAGCTGTACATAGATACTCAAGGTTTCGATGATCTGTTAGGACAAGAAATGTATGTTCGGCTTCTTCAAGCCAGTGCCACCGCTCTTTGAAAGCTGCCTTCATTGCCAGAAGTTCACGATTTCCTACATCACAATTCTGTTCTGCAGAGGAAAATTTCCAGGAGTAGAAGACACATGGACATTTTTTGAAAGGAACTGTATTGCACCAATCACTATTACAGTGCCAACCATCTCAGAGGATCGATTACCACAGTTCATGTCCAATGGCCACGAAAGAAATGAAGAGCAGACAGTTGTACTAAGTTGTACTAATTTACTCTTTAAGATGTTGAATAACAATAATCAAATACACTGTGTAAATATTCATTGTCAAAGAAATCACAAAAATGCAAAGACAACATCCATATAAAGAGCGTAGACCTGCACAAAATAATAAAGTAAATAAATTATTTCAACAGATGTGGACTTTAAGGATACAGATGTTAGCTGATCTCACAATTATGTAGTGAAAGCAATGATTGCGACAGTTGGTCTCCACAGTACTTTTAAGACTTTCAGATGTCAGGATAGCGATATGAAGCTGGTCTTTAAGCTGCAGTCTCAGGTCCCTTGAGGCACGATGAATCCTCGCTGGTGACGAATGCAGGTGTATATCAGTCTATGCAGGGGTCTCCAAACTCTGTCCTGGAGGGCCACTGTCCTGCAGAGTTTAGCTCCAACTTGCCTCAACACACCTGCCTGTTTCTATACCTAGTAAGACCTTGATTAGCTGATTCAGGTGTGTTTAATTAGGGTTGGAGCTAAACTATGCAGGACAGTGGTCCTCCAGGACCGAGTTTGGACACCCTTGGTCTAGGTGTGTGTTACTGAATATTTATCCTGTTGATGTGTATGACTGTTGGGTAACACTTTATAATAACCTTCATTTATAAATCTTTATCAATCATTATATAATGTTTGACGGATTATTAGTTAATATATATTCAGATAGCTAGAAGCATGAGGTAGTGTGCTTGATAATGTTTACTAATGAACGTATTAAACATTACCCAATGATTAACAGAGTATAATGCTTAAAAATGTCATGTCTTTCAATTCATATGATCATGCTCTTCTTGAAAATCTACCAATGATTTTAACAGATGTTATGCAATGATTAAAAGCATTTGTTGATGCACAACTCTTTCACTGCTATTGATGTGTGATACAGGTAAGGTTAGGGATGGGTAGGTTTTAAGGGTTGGTTAAAGGTACTGAATGACTAGTGACATTTATAAACATTTACAAATATTGAATAGCCTCAACTTTAAATTGGGGACTGCAAAAACATGAACAAATGATTAATACATGATTAGTAAAGATGTGTAAATATGGTGAATTCAGGTCATTTGGACACATTTTGCCATTGAAATGACTGCTCCTAAAGGTACTAATTATTAGTAAAAGTGTATAAACATTTACAATTGATGAATAGTTGCCACTTTAGATTGGTTACTGCAAAAACATGAACAAATAATTAATAGATGATTTGTTAAAGGGGTCATATGATGTGATTTAAATTTTTCCTTTCTCTTTGGAGTGTTACAAGCTCTTGGTGCATAAAGAAGATCTGTAAAGTTGCAAAGACTAAAGTCTCAAATCCAAAGAGATATTCTTTATAAAAGTTAAGAATCAACCACGCCTACCTAAAACGGCTCGTTCTAACATGCCCCCACGTCTACGTCACGATGTGGGAAGATTTGCATAACGCCTCCCAAATGTTCACGCAAACAAAGAAGGCGTAACTTTTATTCTCACTGTAGTATT
>NW_015546050.1:953916-960012 GCF_001515605.1 Sinocyclocheilus anshuiensis | reverse complement strand
GCGCGATACGCAACGCAACGCGTAAAAAGACAGTATAAGTCATTATAATCCGTAATTATATCCCCACTGGATGCAACAAATGCCTCATTTATAATGGGTTTTAATGTTTTTGTCTCGTCGGTCCGGCCGAACAGGGCATCACAGTATGGTGAAGGGCATAACGGGGGCGGCCGGCGGGCTTGTCTTCGCTGTGGCCGGCGGGCTTGAGTGAGCCGCAGCCGGTGGGCTTGACAACGGCGTGGCTGGAGGGCTTGACAGCAGGGTGGTCCTCATACCGCGGGGGGAAGAACAGAAAATCAAAAGACTGTTCAAAACGAAAACAAAAACACGGGAGAAAGGGCGCCGCTTACTGTTTTGGGTCCGGTGTTCTGTCATGATTCCCAGGGAGCGGGCAGCGAGGAAACGAGGAGACGCAGGATGAACTCAAAGCAAACAGACTTTAATAAATAAACGGGCATACAAAAATCAGGCAGGATGACAACGAGGAGACCAGAAAACATTTAACACCGGATGCTAGACACTAGGAAACACTGGGTTTAAGTAAAGGAGCTAATCAAGGAAATAACAGGGAGATTAAATGGGACACAGCTGAAACTAAATCAACTAAATGGGAACAGGAACAGGAAAACCAAATAAGGGCATAAAAATAACATGGAGCACGTGGGGGGAGGAAAACACACACAAAACCCGAAAACAGAGTCTGACAGCATGAAGTTCGTATTTTAATTTGTTAAGCTAAAACAATGAGTTTATAAGATTGGTTTATTCTTCTTTCTATATATTTTAGACATGTAGTACATATCCGAGAATGTGCATCAATGTATGTAATGTTTGCTGTATGTGCGCAACTTTTCGGAAAATTATCCAAGATATAAGCTGCTCTGTATTGATCAGTCATATCCGATATGAAGGATCAGCAATTGAAACTGTGACCACAGATATCATTAACTTAAGTGAATGAAAGGCAATAATCAGCAATAAGCGGTCACACAAATAGCTTTATTTTAATGTTTCATTGATATAACATGACACTGAGTTGTTAAAAAAGAAATGAGTGACATCATTGTGTGATGACATAAAGAACTGATGAATCGGTTTATGAACCGGTTCATTTAATCGAACTGTCTGAAAGAAACGGGTTCGTGGAAATTAATAGGACTTGGCATAACTATTGTGCAAATATCTTGGTTGATTATAACTTCAATGAAAGGCTTGGATGTTATACGAAATATATGATAATCTCATTTCATTGGTCAGTATTGCTTTTGTGTTCATTTTTCTGCTGTGGTTTTATACGATAACAAATACTGTGGGACCTTACAGCCTTTCTTTTCTTCAAAAAAGTAATATAAAACAAAGAATAGATCACTCTGGGCCCATCGACTCATTTCTGGTCTTAATCCGAGTTTCTGTCTTTCCAAACAGACAGTAAAGTTTGCTGCCTGACAGATATGGGACAAGTATTTATGTGTTGTGATTTCAGTTGACATGCATTTATTTTCATTGTCCTGCTAAAATATTTGAAAGGATTTAGGAGTATCAGCATAGCTTCATTTGAGACGGTCATTCTGGCACAACGTGATAGTTTCCATTCGTATATTTTATGGGCATACGGGCAGATTTAATCTAGATAACCTACTCAAGAGAGCACAACTTTCATCTCTAAATTCAAAGTAAGAACAACAGTAAATTTCTATATGAACAGCCACATCTTAAGTCAAATCTTCTGCTGTAGGTGATTTTTTTTTTATAGCAAGTATGCAATGTCCCTACTACCTAACATACAGTGGCTTGGCAACCATTATAATTATAACTCTATGTGTTCTCACAGTATCATCAGCTAACCTGCATTATCATGCCATCATTGTCCAGCATTGGCAGCATGTGTGATCGGATCAAAACAACCTGCAGAACTGAGCACTAATGAACTACCATGAGCAGTTTGGCGGGTTTGTACTTCTCAGGGTCCTGGGTAGGGTTGCACCAGCCATTCGTAAGTTCTTACTTAAATTAGAATGTTAAGTCCACACTAGAGGCTTTGTAACTACTAGCTAGTTTGTAACTAAATCTATACATTATTTGGTTGCACCAGTTGTTCGTAAGGCAGGATGTAGCAAGTAGTTCGTAAACTCTCCGTAAAGTAATGCGTAGTCGCATAATATGACGTTTACCCTAAATCATCCAATAGAAACCTTCAAATACGCGAGCAGAACTTGTTTAAATGCTATGAATTTTAATTTGTCCTTCATTCGAACTTCATTTGCCTCACGTATACTAACGGTAAAAACAAGTTTCCATTAAAAACGATACATTAATAACATTAGTCTATATGTAAGCTATTTTTTATATGTAAATAACATTCAGAAACTGTAATTGATATAAATAAGGATCAATAAATACTGAAAGAAAAAAAAAACATAAGAAATGCCATTTATTTATTATTTCATCTGACATGCGCAACACAGACCGAAGCGCACAGAGGCTCGCTGTAGATGGGGAGTTGAATAGGCGTTAAAAAAGAAACAAAGTACATTTATTTGCATATTGTTCTCTCTCTTAATATGTACGTGAGTGTACATGTCAGCAGCATCATATATGCCTAAAGGATTGCAGGTTGTCGGGTAAAAGAAGAGCATATTGATGCAGTTCACTCAGTCTGCTATTTTATTCCAACCGTTCCTGACCAGATGCTTCTGTAAATATTTAGTTTATACCTAGAGTTACACTAAGTGTAATGGTGCAACGAAAAAATATTTAGTAGTGCGTAAGTTCTAACTTTGTGTCTATTTACGTCAAAACTAGGCTAAGTTGTAACTTACGTACAGCTGATGTGTACGTAATAACGGGCCCCTGATGTGTAGCAGGATTATAGACAATTTTCTCCTGGTATTACTAGACTTAATAGACTTGAGCACAAAGGCTAAACTCCAATGATTTCACACTGAAATCAAAACTGACCTTATCTACAGTATGTATGTGTTCCTTTTGCTATTGTGAATTGTTAATGTGCACATTATAAGTCAATAAATGTCTATCAAAAAATACAAGAATTACTTTTACTTTTCAACCCCTTCCTATCAATCACATGCTTCTGCTATGTATCCCCCCCCCCCCCTTTCAAGATCGAATAAATTCCCTTTTGATGAAATTAAATCCCACTCTACATACAACTTTATTGTTTGATTTACGTTGGATTACAGAGGTGAGATCAGTATGAAGGGCTTTTCGTGACTTTAAATTCACAGTGGACATGCTGACCTGCTGGTGTGTTTAGCATAAGGACGTCCTCTCTGATTTCTGATTTCATAGTCATGACCTTTAAGAGAAAGCTCAAAGCAGTTTACTCAAATTATTGGCTGCTATTCTGCAGCTGGAGCCAGTTTCCATTAACAGACAGTCACACATTTAAACACCATGGACTGTAATATTCGGATGCTATTTCTAAGGGTACGTTTACATGACAACAGTGTATTAAAAACAGTTTTCTTTGCGTTTTTAAAAGGTTTCAGTTTTTTAGTTGAAAACAGTGTCATGTAAATGGCCCCTAAATCTACACAAAAGCAAAGATGTATTTGGGCAGACGGGAGGAGATGTGCAGTTCTCTTTGGCACCAGCTATTCAGTATAGACACTCAACATTCATCTTGTCTCCCCTTTGGAAAAATAAGTGTGCTTAACTGTATTGAATGTGCACCTGTAGTGTACTTCTGTAGTGTACAAATCTTAAAAGTATAATAAAAAAATGTACTTGCAGATAATATTAATGGAATAAATGTCAATTAATTATACTTAAAAAGAGACACTTTCATGACTGTTTCATAACCCACTTAAGTAGACTTTTAAAATGTGCAATTTATAATAATGTCAAATTAAAGTTTCACTTTGAAGTACATTTTTTATAATTTTGTTTTAATAATCCTTTGTCTCACTTTAAAGAAGTACACTTACTAACATACTTACTAACTTACTAACATGCAGGGGTATTCAAAGTTTTTCAGGGCAAGGACCCCTTTGGCAATAGAGAGATGGAGCAGGGACCCCCTGATTCAAAATGTGTCAAGCAGAGCTACATATTAAGCATATAGCCTTCAATATTAATATAAACTAACCATGATTGAGAATAAATTATATTATATGTATATTATGTTAAGACGGTAGATCAGAACTTTGCATATTATGGTTGTTCCACATGCATCATTGTCTGTAATATAATACTTTTTATGGTTAAAATTGATATCTGTGCATCATAACAAACATGTTGAGATAAAAATTAATTAATTCAAATTCATTAGTTGTTTGCAGTTGTTGTAAATTATTTGAATGGATTTGCATACATTTTAATTTTATTAGTCAGATAGACATTTGCATTCACCTGAACTTTAGCTACAAGTTTACTAAAACTTAACATTTTAATTTTACTGTGAGATGGAGAAGTAAGAATCAAATCACTGAGTATCTGAAATTAGTGAGGGTTTTCTAATAAAGTGCAGATGTAATGTGTAAGCAACAGCTCCACCATAACAAGAATGGCAATGTACAGTGAGACATTTAAGATTATTTACAAGGCATTACTTTTACAAGTAATTGGAATGGAATTTAAAACAATATATATAGATGCACATTTTTTTCTAGTAATCTATTAGTCTGCATTTACTTTGCGCTAATTTTGCCATGCCATATTTTTGTCCCGTGTTAGTATCACTATGTCAATTGCAGCTTCAGAGTGAGTCACGCATTTATATGTAGATATCACTCTAATTATTGTGTCCTGTTTTTTGTGTCTAGTTTTGTAGTCATGTTACAGTTCTTTTGTCAAATATTTATTTTCGGTGATTGTCTCCTCAGGTGTTCCTAGTTTACCCTGGTGTATTTAAGGCCTGGTTTCCCTCTGCTTCAGTTGTTGTCTTTGTTTAATAAGCTGTTACACTTCAGTTCCCAGTTGATTTCTCTTAGATTATCTTTTTCATTGTTAAAACTGTTTAATGCTGAATTTCTATTTGACTGTATCATAGCCTGTTATTGTGTTATGTGTGTGCTATAAAGTACAGCATGATACAACAGAGATTCAGCTACTGATATGCTAACAGAATGAGACCAGTGTGATAAAATGCTTCTCTTCAAAGTGTGGCATTAAAGACCAACAAAAAAGTGAACAAATTCAAGGCAGAATTTATGGTATGCGTGCATAGCATATTCAAAGTAAACCAGTGAAGTCAAACGTATCAGTAAGAGGGAAAGGGAAACAGCTGATTTCAACTCATCTCCAACATGCTTCCAATGAGAGCAGGAACGTGATACTGTGACAAACTCATACTGTTTCTTATCTTTTCAAGTCATGTTCTGGCTATGCTGATATTAGTTACACGTGACATAGTTTAGCAAAATTATTGCTAGTCAACACTCAACAATGGTTCAAGGGGACTCCACACTGCGTCCCCTAGGGGACACTTTGGGGAATGACATCAGCATGACCGGTGTCTGAAGCATGTGTAAAAACCCTCCAAATCATTGGCCCGCACAGCCCGTGACATCATTAGCGGAGTGCCCCGGAAGTATGCATCCCTGCGTCCCAATGTTCAATGTTCAAATTTTACCTTCTTAAATAGTATGTGAGAGTAGAATTAGTGTGTCCCAAAGCATAGAGTATGTTGAAAAGAGTATGCCAAAAAAACCCCGGATGGTCTACTATTTCAGGTTGATTTTTGAAGTGTGGATCTGAGCACACTCTAATGGATAATATTACCCACAATCCATTGCGCTTTGATGAATGATTCTTGAGAACTACAAATACGAGTAAAAAGCGTTAAAAAACTACAAACATGGTGGATGTACGTGACCGACAGTTAAGTAGAAAGGTTTAGAAAAAGGTTACTAATACTAATAATCAACATTTAACCTGGTAAAAAAATATTTATTTAATGTTATCTGTGTTATATTTCATTTCAACAGCAATGTAAAGTTTTATGAACATCCGTTTGGTTTTTAACTTTTAAAGGGGTAATATGATGTTGCTAAAAAAGAACATTATTTTGTGTATTTGGTGTAATGAAATGTGTTTATGTGGTTTAAGGTTAAAAAAACACATTATTTTCCACAT
>NW_015546050.1:947206-952993 GCF_001515605.1 Sinocyclocheilus anshuiensis | reverse complement strand
ACTCTTAACTTTTATAAAGAATATCTCTTTGGATTTGAGACTTTATTCTTTGCAACTTTACAGATCTTCTTTATGCACCAAGAGCTTGTAACACTCCAAAGACAAAGGAAAAATTTAAATCGCATCATATGACCCCTTTAAATGCATCATTATGCAGAAAATATGAGCAGAGTTCTCTGCATGAAGACCCACGATCAACGCGCTACTTCTTTTCTCTCCGATATGGTAGCAAGTTAAATTAAATGAAATGCAGAGGATATAAACTGTGATAAGATGATTGACAGGCCAGTTTACACTGACAGGATGTGTGTAACTGTGCGACAGAGCGGTCCGTTAAAGACGCAATTGCATGACGTGATAATATGTCCCAAAGCTTGCATACTCTTCTACTAAACACTCAAAAGTGTGTACTTTTTCTTCACCAAAAGAGTACATACTTTAAGGGCGTAGTTTAAGTAGGCACATTGGCACGCAGCACATGTCTTCAGCTTCTTTTGTCTCCAGGAGCCGTTTGTTTGTGTACGTGTAGGAAACTCTGCGTACATGTAGAAAACACTCTGCAAAATGCTTCAGTTAGTGCATGCCTCCATTTGCATGAGTGTGTTCGCCTCTCGAGAGAGTCAAACAGGCTCAATGTGATGCGTTCATGGCAGTTTCTATTCTCACCTGATTCTTGAGGGAATCTAGTGTTTGAACAAAGTGTGTCTGGCTCCCGGGGGAGCTAAATGCGCACTGTGTAATGTGATCGCGCTGAGAAATGCCTTAAATGCTTGATTCCCTTTTGAGGAATGAAAATTGAGCGCCTACCACCCGTGGTTTGGGTCTCGCAGCTCCCGAGGCAGCTAGGCAGACCAATCACGGGGATTATAGGCGGGGCATGGAAGGAATCTGACAGGAAGTGCTTTCCCTTTCAGGAGTTCCTTTCTTTCTGTTTTCTCCCGAGGGATAGTAGTCAGCATTTGCATGAGCATGTCTGGCTCTCAAGGGGATTATAGTGATGCTTTAACTAGGCACGCTTAGCTCTAAAGGGAGTTAAATATGTGTTGTTTGATGTGGTCACAATAATCGGTTCCACCCAGGCTTGACTCTCTCGTGAGGGATGAGAGTTGAGCTCCTACACTCCATGGTTCGGTTCCCTCGGCCGCCATTGTGGTGAGGCAGGATCGAGCATGGGGGTTGTAGGCGGGCACGGGAGGAGTGCAAAGTTTCCTTTTTGAGCTCCTCTTGTTGCATCTTCTAAGTGGAAGTCTATCAAAGATGTACTTGTTTGAGAACGGTTTCCTTTGACGGCTATCCCTTTTCATGAAGATTGTAGCAAGATGCCCCTCCCCAGTGATTTGGGGTTTTAAGTAGGGTTCCTTGTTCTCTTCTTAGCAGCTTCTCAGGTTGGGCTGCCTCCAGTGTATTTTCGGTGGCCCACGTGCAACATTTTCAAAGTTGATAACTGTCTGAGGACAGTTCCCTTTGACTAGCTGCCCGGTGGAGCGAGATGTCCCTCACGAAAATATTTGGATATTGAATCGGGGTTCCTTAGTTAATGAACAATTGTGTTCCTTAGGGTTTCCTAGTTAATGTTACATGTAACATGAACAAACAATGGACAATACATTTATTACAGTATTTATTCATCTTTGTTAATGTTAGTTAATGAAAATACAGTTGTTCATTGTTAGTTCATGTTAAATCACAGTGCATTAACTAATGTTAACAAGCACAACTTTTAATAAATGCTGTAGAAGTATTGTTCATGCTAAGTTCATGTTAACTAAAGTAGTTAATTCATGTTAACTATTGAACCTTATTTTAAAAAGTGTTACCCAATGTTTTTATAGATAGGGGAAAATTATAACCTGATCAATGTTTCTCAAAATATTCAGCCGTTAGCTTAGCAACAAGCTAATTCATGCTGGTTTAACTGGTTTCACAGCCTAAATATTCATTTTTCCGACACTGTTCAGCCTCAAATTGTTTAGCTGTTTTTTCGTTGGGTTGTGAAATTGAGTCGTTTTTGTTTATTTGCTTGCTCCGAATATGAGGAAAACCACTGGAGTCCAGATGCTGTCCCCCCAATGGCTATATCAATGTGAACGTAAATTACAAACCATGTATGATTTATTCTATCTAATTGGGATGTCCCTTCTGGGTTTGACCCATGTCTGAGTTGCAAAACTAACTGCTTAGACTCCAGACATCCAAAAACAGTATGATAACCCATCAGTTTACCCCAAGAGGCTCAGGATAGCAACTTTCAGTATGATAGAAAATAAATGTTCCCATTGAATATTTTATTGCTGAATCACTTTTATTAAATCAAGAAATAACAGGTCCCATGGACCAATTTATTGGCCTGCCATCTCATATGTGACTGATAAACTGGGTGCCATTTGCAAGATGTTTATATTTGGAAAGATTGACCACAGAGCTTTTTATAATGGTTGGAGGATACAGTCTTGTAAAGTTGTCAGGTTTTATGTCTTCTGCTTGCCACTTTTAACAGAATGAAATTGTCTGTTGCAACACCGTCTTAATTTGTGTGTACTTGAACGACAGTGTTATACAATAGGGCAGGGATCCTCAAATCTGGCCCACGAGATCCACTTTCCTGCAGAGTTTAGCTCTAACCCTAATCAAACACACCTGAGCATGCTAATCAATGTCTTCAGGATCATTAGAAAATCACAGGTAGGTGAGTTTGATCAGGGTTGGAGCTAAACTCTGCAGCGCATTGGCCCTCCAGGGCAAGATTTGAGGAACCCTGCAATAGGGTGATGGGCTAGGTTTCCTTCAGATCACAATCCTGCTCTCAGCAGGCTACGGGAAATAAATGAGCACTATTCGGCGGATATTTCCTTACGGGAGTGTATCTTATTGGGACATTTATTTCTGAACAGGGAGCTTGTGGAAAGAAAGGCTGTCACTTAAGGCTCATAAATGGAGGAAAGGTCTTACGCTGTTTTGATTTCCACAGGATCCCTCAAGGTGTCTTGGGTGGACGAGATGAGGCAGAGAGGGTTAGCCAAGCGAATACTCGCAAAGACCTTCTCCAGTGTCATCCATTAATAACTACAATATGGCCCTCGAGTGAGAATTAACTCTGTGTGTGTTTGTGGTACGTGAGTGGGTGAGGGTGCTTTGCCATTATTTGAAGCCCTGCGCAGCACATTCATTACAGACAGATAAGGTTAAGTACCTTTAATGCTTGTGTCCATGGACCTACAGGCTGTGTCACTTAAATGTCACTTAGGTAGTCACTGAAGACGTCTAAATAACATTTGAAGAACAGAGAAAGCCACCCACATGATGATGCATTTTGTTTGTACTTCATACCATGTGATACATGACATTTTAAAAAGCGCAAATGCCTCAATGAAAAACTACAAACAGCAATTAGAAGAATCCATGAGGGTATACGCTACTGTAAAGAAGTAGATTAAATGGTCTTAGTCACAATTGTTCATCATCTTAAAAAACTGACTCTTTAATACCTGATTGGACTTGAGTAGACTTTTAACTTTCACCTATAGGCTAATACTGCATAGACAATTGTTTGTGCCCCAAACAAGGACACAAAATTAACACCTGCCAAGCCCCAAATGCAGGCAAATTATCTGTTTGGCAACCCGCTAAAATGGGTAATAATTTAATTGTCAATAATTTAAAAACGTGTGCTGTGGCATGAATAGACCCTGTCAGTAACATCAATTACAGCAGAAGAAAGCAACTTTGTATTTATTTATTTATTTATTTTTTAATAAGAACATCTCTAATATCTTAATAAATTAGCCAGTAAGAAATCTGGCTGGCTGGCAATGGCATCAATTCACCAAAAGCCAAGTTATGGCGAACTCTGAGTACATCATCAAATCTTACTCCCTCAATGACAAGTGTGTGATGCATTCAAATATGATGCATATTTAGCTTTGATCATAACAAAGCAAATCGCACTGTTATAGACCACTGTTATAAGAATGAAGGACTTTTCGAGGAATTTCCAGTACTTCAAACTACTTTTTCCAGCATTCAAAGCTCAAAAGTCTGAATAATAATTGAAATTGTATTTTTACTGTAATGACCAAAAAAATGTTTTGTCCATCCTTCAAAGATTGTCCCCAGTTGTAAAACTAAAATACGATGTAGGAAAACTAACACTTTTATTTTAAAATAAAAAAAAGACATGAAATTACTATTATAACCAGTAGATGACTGCAGAGGAGCACGTATTGGCTCATTAGTTATTTCCACTCCAACATTTTGCTTTTAAATTTATTTTATAGAGATTATAAAATCACTATTATAACACAAAAAAATCTATTTTTGTCATTTTATCTATTTTTGGCACTTTTTCTACTGAAGTGTAAGGTACTTATTTGTAAGAAAGGTCAAAATATCTCATGAAAAACAACTTTTCTTTAAACTGCGAATGAAATTACACAGTGAGTAAAGAACGCTTCCTTTATAATCACTAAAGCTGTGAATGAGCCCTTTCCAAACACAATTCTCCCTTATAGAAGAATGATCATCCAAAACTAGATGTGAATGAGGCTTCTCTTTCAGAAACCCTGCTCAACTTCTGTTAAGATCTATCGTTCCGTGTTTTAAGCTTCTCGCAACCATCTGCCTTGATAGCAGCGATATTAAAACGTTCTTAATTATCGGAAGTTACATGCTTTATTTTCAAGCAATGGAAATGTCTTGAGGGTGGAGTAAATAAGATCAAAATAAAACATTTAAAATCATTCAAATGTATTGTGTAACTTTAGCAATATTTAATTAAAGGGGTCATATGATCCTTTCTCTTTGGAGTGTTACAAGCTCTTGGTGCATAAAGAAGATCTGTAAAGTAAAGACTGGTCCACGCCCTCCTAAAACCGCATCCGGCTTTGCTACCGTTCGGACGTTCTTGCTTACTGCTCTGCGCTTTGCTCTCTTTTTCTGTACTTTTCTTTGATTTTTCTAAGATTTTTACTTCAGCAGATCAGCACAGTGCTCAAACAGCATATTTTTGGCACAAACACTAAAACAAAAAACTCTCTGGTACTGGAATAATACCACGAAAAAGAAGACTTTTGCCTCCCACTGCCAGCAGCTTACATTCCGGAGAAGGGAAAACACAGTCCAAAAGAGGACATAATGTTTCTATAAAGTGGGGCAGTTCCAACTTTGCAAGGACAGTCTGGTGCTTCTGACTCACAGCCTGTAAGTACGTTTTTTATATTTAAAGAATTTGCCACTGATGATTCAAACGTGAGTTTTGAGCAGTGTAGAGTAGCGCTTGTTGTTTGGTTCTAATCTTGGATGATCACTCCATATGGCTATGATTTGTGTTAAGATTTGTGTTTGGAAAGGGCTTATTTTAGCCTTTTTTTTCTTTGCTGTTAATGAACAGAAATCTGGACCGTAAGTAAATATGCTTTGAAGTGAACAAAACGTGCTTCTGTCAGTTTTAACCTGAATCCTCAAAGTTTGTGAGCAAGTTGACTTGTTTTTTACTCTCTAGTATTATGAAAACTACTTCTGTGTCTATACACTTGCATGAATATTTGTGCTGATCTGATTTGATTTCTGACCCTAGATTTCTGTATGATGTTTCCACAGATCCTTGCTTTCCTGCAGTGATTGAGTCTGGCTCTAATGCCAAATTTTAAAGGGGTCATATGATGCGATTTCAATCTTTCCTTTCTCTTTGGAGTGTTACAAGCTCTTGGTGCATAAAGAAGATCTGTAAAGTTGCAAAGACTAAAGTCTCAAATCCAAAGAGATATTCTTTATAAAAGTTAAGAGTCAGCC
>NW_015546050.1:933336-947176 GCF_001515605.1 Sinocyclocheilus anshuiensis | reverse complement strand
CGCCGCCCAAATGTTCACGCAAAGAAAGAAGGCGTAACTTTTATTCTTCCTGTAGTATTGTTGTTGCCGTGTCGTGAAGGCGCTGTGTGTTTTGTTGTGAAAGCGAAACTACTTTGTTTGGCCTTCCAAAAGAGGACGATATCTGCTTCGTCATGCCTGGAGCTGATCCGTGCTGGTCGCTGAGGAAATACATCAACTTTGCACTGTGGATCACAGGATCGGCTTTCACCATGGACTAATCGGAGTCCGGCCCGGGGTCGTCACATGTGGTTGTCGCAAGCCCTCCGGACGCTCCTTTGTCAAATCCGCCGGCCGCGCTGTTCTCAAGCCCGCCGCCTCTGCTCACTCTAGCCCTCCGGCCATTCCTCACTCTAGCCCCCGGCCTCTGCTCACTCAAGGCCGCCGTGTGTGACGCTGTGTTTCGTTGTGAAAGCGAAACTACTTTGTTTGGCCTTCCAAAAATGGACACGACTAGAAATCAGTGGTTAAGTTGTATTTACAACACCGTTCCAGAACACTTCAACCCAAATATCCAGATGTGTGCAGCACATTTTATGGAGGACTGTTTCCTGATCCTGGTAGAGTAGACCACAATGCCGGCTGTTCTGACTCACAGACTGTAAGCACATTTTTTGTTTTATATTTAAAGCGAGTATTTGGGCAGTGTAGAGTAGCACTTTGTCATTTCTCCGATCACAAATGCAGACATGGTTTTGTTTACGCGGCGCGATGCAATGCGTAAAAAGACAGTATAAGTCATTATAATCCATAATTATGTCCCCACTGGATGCAACGAATGCCTCGTTTATAATGGGTTTTCATGTTTTTGAATCATCGCTCCGGCTGGACAGGGCATCATCACAGTATGGTTGGGGCATAACATTTCCGTCACACGTACGATAGGTATTCAGCCAATCACAACGCACTGGATAGCTGGCCAATCAGAGTACACCTCGCTTTTCAGACCGATGAGCTTTGTAAAAATCGAAGCGTTTCAGAAAGGCGAGGCATAGAGGAGAAACAATAATGTACAGTATGTATGTACAGAATGTGTTTAATGTGTTTTTTGAACCTTAAACCGCATAAACCCATTTCATTACACCAAATACACAAAATTTTTAGCAACATCATATCATCCCTTAAAAACCAACCGAGAGTCTCACCTCACAATGACAGTTTTTCTGCTTGATGACAAAAACAGGACAACACAACTTGGGCAGCAGAGATCTTCAAAAGTTTCACCATTGCTTTAGGGTTTTTTTGTTTAGTTTTTTTTAATTAACGCTTTTCTCTACAGGCTCCTCGAGTAGTTGGAGAATTATTGCAGAAACGGGGTGGAACTTCAAGGGAGGTTCTTCAGAAAGAGAGAAGTCATGTTTAGACTTTACCCGCCTTTGAACTTCAGACAAACCCATCTAGAGTCCAGGAAAAACTGGTGAGCTACTAATGACCTTTGGATGAATATTCGAGCATGCATATTGGATGAATATTAAAATCAGAACTTATGGCGTAATGGATTCTACATGTTGAAATGCATTGTGCAATGGATGTGAGTGTTAGTTGCAATTCCCTTTTGCAGTGAATTTTCAGAGTTGTGACCATGGATGCCAAATTTGTTCCTCTTGATCAAATGGTAAGGCCTGATGTGTCTCTCATCTTTCAGTGATTTTGATACCTTTTAAAAGGCTAATATTGCTGTTTTACTTTGCAGTACAGTCTGGTGGTGGAGGTGAGAATTTGTTCCAGACCAAGTCTTATTTATATATTATTTATATATATTTTTTTTTTTCCTACACTTTAGGTTTACGGTTTCCTGTGTCTCTGCTCAAGCAGGATCCCTGTGTGGCCTCAGCATTGTAGATCAGAGTGTCCTGATCAAGAAGACATCTCAGTGCTGAAGCGGTATTCATGTGCCACTGATGAGATTTTCCTTTTTGAACTTATCGGGATTAGAATCCACTGCTGACATGCATAGTAGGAAAAACTTTTTTCTCTTGTGTAATGTTAAATGAGTTTCTTATCTTGACTAGAGTGCCACAACCGTGCCATGATTGTATCTATCCATTCTGCGTAATGGTGTTTGTGGGTTTGCATTGGATACTCTTTTCCAAAGACCCTCTGTCCCTTTAAATTATTGTATCGTTCCGAATACAAGACTACCCTGATTATAAGACACCCCTCTCCCCACACCTTTTTAAGATGTACCTTTTGGGAAAAGGCTTTTTGAAGACCAAATCTTGTCTTGATGGTTTTCTTAAATGTAAAACCTTTTATTTAAACCTTATTTATAAAGTGATGCACAGCGCCTCCAGCTCCAACTGAAGAGTCTGCACAGTATAATGGCTGACAGAAGAATGTCTTTTTCTGAGGTGAGACTTTCGTTCTAATGTTAGAATGACACTGACGTACATCTTGACAACACATTATCTGACCGCAGATACTGAATCAGGACAGCATGTTTTTCTCTGGCATTAAGACGGGTCAACAGCATGCATGCAGCTTTCAAAAAAGTCTTGCATCAGAAAAACAATGTTTGTTTCTTTGACTGTACACTCCGCAATCCATACAAAACAGTCTTGTGACCCACTGGTTCAGAAACACTGGGTACTGATGGCATAACAGGGTAGCGCAATAAACCGTAGTGGGTCGCTTCAGTCCTGGGGGGTACACTCGTTTTGCACTCATTTGGTGACACCTATTGTTTCAGGTATATTATTGCTATGTGAAAGTCTAGACTGTGAATATAAGACAACCCCACTTTTTTCAGATGCTTTTAAGAAAAAATTATTGTATTAGGTAGTGAAGGGCATAAATACATGAAAATGTATTTATAATAAAAACACAAAATACTATGGAAAAATGTTTTTAAATACACATACAGTATTTTGAAAATATACAAAATGTGAAATTGGCCATCCAGTGCAGGTATCGGCCTGAAATTAGTCTGAATGCTAAATAAATAACATTTACAGGTGTATGAACATTTTACATTCATTTAGATAGCATTTAACACTATTTGCTCTTTTTTTTTTTTTTAAGTGAAAAATCAAAAGCTGAAGGTTTTTTTTGTGGTGCACCATCCATCAGTGTCTTCACAAATGCACACAATCACTACACTAAAGTGACGGTGACACACGGTGAACTTAATTCTTTTGTCTCTACATAAGCAAACATATATTTGCATAGATAGGCTAACGCAATTACCTGATTTTGTAAATGCGACTATTTTTTTATTAAGCACCAAGTTTGCACAAACATTTAAAATGCTTACATTTGCAAAATGAACCTGCAATAGCAGAAATAAAGTAATAGTCTGTTTAATACAAACATTACTTAAGTTGCTTGCACGCCACAGTCAGCTGTTTGTATGTGTTGGTGGTTGAAACAGGGGAGTGGCTGTTACAAAGCAGAGGATGTCTCATTGGGTGACTGATGCTATCCCTGCTGCCCATGAGGCGTGCGCACTCATTCCAGTAGAGCAGTGATCCTCAAATCTGGCTCACGAGATCCACTTTCCTGCAGAGTTTAGCTCCAACCCTATAATCAAACAAACCTACCTGTGATTTTCTAATGATCCTGAAGACATTGATTAGCAAACTCAGGTGTGTTTGATTAGGGTAGAGCTAAACTCTGCTGGAAAGTGGATCTCGCGAGCCAGATTTGAGGATCACTGCAGTAGAGGAATGGCTTTGTTTAGAGGGTCTTCCTTGGAGGGTATTTGTGTAGCAACAGGGTGGTTCTCTCTGCATACCTTTATCAAGTTTTATGGTTTGAAGGTGGGGAAGGCACCTGGCTCCCAGGTCTTGACTGTTTGAGCTCCATGCTTTTCTCTGTCTCCCAGACAATTCTGCAATATAGTCGAAGGCGCTATGGTATACCATTCCCTTAGCATCTTACGCAGCGTTGAGTGACCCTATGAAAGGGAACGTCTCAGATACATATGTAACCTTGGTTCCCTGAATCGAGAACGATATGCTGTGTAGCTGGTCGTTCTCCTACTTTGCATCTATGCTTCCTTCGTACTGAAAAATCTGAAGTGATTGGCGCGAGCATTAGAAGTATACGTGATGTATTCCTAAGAGGCGGTGCTAGCGCCATTGGTCAATTAATTGGCGTGATGGTATAGGGCTTCAGACAATCGTCACACCAGAGCTGTTTCCCGTCGCATCTCACGCAGCATCGTGTTCCCTATTCAAGGTTACATACGTAACCGAGACGTTATCTCCAAACTTCTGTATTAGCCAAGATAATATTTGAAAATAAACCCTTAATTATTTTAGAACTATTCCTTGTTCAATTTTATTTTCATAAATGGAACATTTCAAAGAAAATACCTTTTTTATGTTCAAGAATTTAACTCGTAAGTTGCTTCTATGTGTAACATTTTTACTGTAGTTTATTGTATTGTAAACCTCTTAGAATATTTAGTTTATTGTTTTTATGCTTATGAATACTGGGGGGGGGGGTAGTTGAGAAGAAAAAGGGAGAAGTAGAAAATCTAGTTTTGGGATGCTATATTTTCTTCAAAAACCATTGGATATTGATTAAATAAATTGATTGTAATAAGATTTCCCCAAGAAATAGGCAAGAATTCATGTAACAAGTAAAATGGCATGACATTGCCTAGGTCTTTTTCTGAGTTTAATCTTATTGCAATCAGAGGAAGAGCTGAGATACTAAAGCAATCTCATCTGTGATCTTCTCTATGTGGGTTGTGCTGGATTTGGAAGGCTAACAGTGAAGTAGTGATTAAAAGATGGCAGTGAACAAGTGTAAGACCTGCTAGACATCCCTTCCTCCCTCACAACACTCCTTGATACAACAGCCCAATGTCAATGGCCCGAGGAGTTTATAGAAACACACATGCACACATGCACATACAAAGAGTGAAGGGCAAGCCTGAGGCCATGATGGACTTGCACTGAGGCAGAGGCCGATTGTGGCTCAGATTAAAGGCTCATCGAGGTCTGTGTTGATGCTAAGCTGTTCTGATATGTGGAAACCTGATGGAAAAGTACCACTTCACCACACTCTTTACCAATACAAAGAGGTTCAAGAATTTAACTCGTAAGTTGCTTCTATGTGTAACATTTTTACTGTAGTTTATTGTATTGTAAACCTCTTAGAATATTTAGTTTATTGTTTTTATGCTTATGAATACTGGGGGGGGGAGTAGTTGAGAAGAAAAAGGGAGAAGTAGAAAATCTAGTTTTGGGATGCTATATTTTCTTCAAAAACCATTGGATATTGATTAAATAAATTGATTGTAATAAGATTTCCCCAAGAAATAGGCAAGAATTCATGTAACAAGTAAAATGGCATGACATTGCCTAGGTCTTTTTCTGAGTTTAATCTTATTGCAATCAGAGGAAGAGCTGAGATACTAAAGCAATCTCATCTGTGATCTTCTCTATGTGGGTTGTGCTGGATTTGGAAGGCTAACAGTGAAGTAGTGATTAAAAGATGGCAGTGAACAAGTGTAAGACCTGCTAGACATCCCTTCCTCCCTCACAACACTCCTTGATACAACAGCCCAATGTCAATGGCCCGAGGAGTTTATAGAAACACACATGCACACATGCACATACAAAGAGTGAAGGGCAAGCCTGAGGCCATGATGGACTTGCACTGAGGCAGAGGCCGATTGTGGCTCAGATTAAAGGCTCATCGAGGTCTGTGTTGATGCTAAGCTGTTCTGTGATATGTGGAAACCTGCTGGAAAAGTACCACTTCACCACACTCTTTACCAATACAAAGAGAGAGCAAAAGCTACAGTCTTCACTTTTATTTTCATTTGAGACATGCACTTCAGGATAATTCACTTATTGCATGAGATTAAGGAATACTGCATGCAACAAGTGTACTGTAAAACAAAATGATGAATAAGTTCTTTCTCTGAAGGCATGAGTGTACCCAAGTCTATCTGTCCAGCAGAAAGAGCATTGAGACTTTTCGGTGGCTCAAAACCCTCTCTCTCATTCGTCAGCTCCCATTATAAGGGACGACAAAGTGGAATTGTCCACGTTATTTGGCACAGGTTTCTACACCGGATACTCAAAATAAAAATGAAAATATTTTGTGTGCTAAATAAATCGGTTAAGAACATGTAGTGCAGGTCATTCAAGTTCAGTTCAATTGCTTTCATCAATCATGAGACAAGTTCAGTTTAGCAATAAGTGGCTCTACAGCAGACAACAGTGTTGTTTTTCAGCTCAAGTCGGTGCAATGTTAATTCAATTCAGTTCGATAAGTGTTGATGTTGCAAATTTCATCAATTATGAAACAAATTTGATTCAGCTATAAAGCAGCTCTAGAGGAGACAATATTATGTGTCTTTTAAATGCCAAATAAGCAAGCCAAAGGTGAGAGTGGCAGGAAACCCAAACTCTATCAGCTAACAAACCTTATATACAAACTATACTGTAGAGAGTGAGTAGTGGTGAATGTAAACATTTTATATTATATTGATTTATATTATCCAATTTACGAACATGTTGGAATGTTAGAATATCATCTGCTGCCATAATGTTCTCACGACCGGTGTGAAAAACAGGTGATTCTTCAGTTTTCCAGCGTAAAAGCAACACAATGGAGCTCAATTTAAAGTGAAACACAATGTAGTAAACAACAATTTTGTTTTCTAATTCAAGTCGTCACCTTTATTTATATAGCACTTTAAACAATACAGATTGTGTTAAAGCAGTTTACAGTGTTAAACAGGAAAATGTGTAATGATAATATAAACAAAGAGGACAATAGAAAACAGTCAGTTTATCAGTTCATTGTTGATTCATTGAGGTCATCGTCCAGCTCAGTTCAGCTCTCTTCCAATTGTGTCTGTGCAGTCAAGTCAACAATGTTGACAGAAATTATGTCTCCAACTACGCAAGTCACAGGTGACAGTGGCAAGGAACTAAAACTCCACACATGTCAGATTGAGTAGAGGACTCATCTGGTTCTTGTGGTCTTGATCTGATGGACGACGAGGTCTTCACAGGGGATCGGTCTCTAGGGTTCATCTAGTTGACATGGTCTCCGCTGACAGGGCTGTAGAGGTCGTCTCTAGGTGCTGATCCACCATCTGGACTGGATACAGACTGGATCCAGGTGACTGCAGTGACCATCTAATCTGGATACCGACTGGATCTGAGTGGCTACAGTGACCTCAGAATAAGTATAAAACAAAATAAATAAATAAATATAAATATTAGTGTAGACAGGGCCGTCCTTAGGGGGGGTGCAACTGGTGCCCCGTGGTGAACAGACCGTTCGTATGACACTTAAGGGGTGATTTCCCCTTACCTAAGGGAATAACTTAAGGGTGTTGCATATAATCCCTTAAATGGTTCTCTTTAGGCGCTCGCACACCGGACGAGAAGTGCAGCACCGCGTCGCATCTAGAACGATTCATACAACAAGTACAACACGACGTAGCTGGGTGCCACGGAACGAACGGCACCGCCGTTGTGCGTACACTTATAGAAAACAATTTGTTAGAATTTTAAAGACGTGGCGTGATGCAGAGCTGCGCTTCTCATCCGGTGTGCGACCGACTTTAGATAAGGGAAACCGCTAAGTGTTTCATGACAACGACCCAGGTTTTGCGGTTATAAAATCCAATTGTTGCCATGGACATGCTACTCTATACGTTAACCCAGTAGCATCTTTACAGAAAACATTGAATAAAATGGATAAAGAAATGGATAAGGAAAACAAAAAAAAAGAAAGCCAAATTGGACAAAGGAGGAGAAGTGTATATTGTACTTCTAGATGAATATGTTAAGTGAAGTGTGGCCAAGTATGGTGACCCATACTTGGAATTTGTGCTCTGCATTTAATCCATCCAAGTGCACACACACCCGGAGCAGTGGGCAGCCATATTGCTGCGTCACCCGGGGAGCAGTTGAGGGTTCGGTGCCTTGCTCAAGGGTCTAACCTCAGTCGTGGTATTGAGGGTGGAAGAAAGCGCTGATTATTCACTCCCCCCACCGACAATTCCTGCCGGACCTGAGATTCGAACCTGCAGGTTACAAGTCCGACTCCCTAACCATTAGGCCACAACTGCCCCAGGGCAGGGAAAAGAAAAACTATTATAAAAAACAAACTTAATCCCATTGTAACCGCTGCCAAAAAACATTAACAGTGGAAGGAGGAAATAACCGAGAAAATTAATGCACCGAATCTACGTGTAAAAAGGACTGTTCAAGAAGTAATAAAAATATATGAAAATATCTCTGTGGTGGCAAAAAGAGAAATAAGCCTTCACAAGAGGGAATCCAGCAAAACTGGTAAAAGAAAAACAAACTTTAAATATTATTAGCCAATTTTTAACACACCCTGTGTTTTGTTAATAGCTAATGGAAAAAAAAAAAAAAAAAAAAACACACATTTAACAGGTAGAGGATCACTGCCCCCTGAATTGTCAGACTCAATTAAAATGGCCCAAGACATTCTTGGGGCAGACTTACCTGTCCTGGCTGGCATCCGTGGAGGTTTAGAGAGTGAAGCTGAACCAGAGGAACAGCATAACACTGAGTGAGAGAACATGATTGTCTCGTATCAGCATAAAATCTAATCAAACTAATCACTGCTATGAGAATAAACTATTTTAAAGATCATGACAGACATTATATACACAACAACAAAATAATATAATTGGTATTCGTTTCATGCATTAGACCTTCCTACCAATCCCAGGAAAAGCAGCTTCTGTCACGGAATGACTCAGGAAAACAAAATAGCAGGTCCAAGTGCAGCTTTAATTCAAAAAATAAAAAGTCAAAACAGAGCAAAAACGTGGCACAAGGTAATCCAAAACACAGGGTAACAGAAGCACAATGAAACGGGTACAATAGTGCAGCAACAAAAGACAAAGTAAGCGAGGTAAATATAGTGATGAGTTAATGGGTAAATGACCAGCAGCTGATGATAATCAATAACGAAAAGAACCGCAAGAGAAAAATGGATACACGTATGAAAAATATAAAAGACAGGTTTGCGATCTTAACATTAGAAAACATGACACAGCAGGACATGCATACAAAATACTGAAGTGTTAAAGTTTGGTTAAAACATTTGTAGACATGACAGCACTACAAAAACACAACAAAAATAAAAAAATATTGCCTTATATAGTGGTTGTCTTATTGTTTGTGGGCGTTGTTTCGTTAGGTATTTGAGTAAAAGAAAACAATACTTACATTTCAATGTGAATTCCCCCACAGAACTGTCATCCTCAGTGTTCTTTGAATACAAATTCCATCGTCATCTGTGTGCAAGTGATTCTGGGATATGGTAGGGTGCGAAGTGTCCATCAGATGTAGACTTCATTTTCCTGGGAAATGGAGGGTGCACTTGAAGTCGCTTTCGAAATAAATCAGCCTTCGTTGCGCCACGGTGACGCAATCGGCCTTGGAATGCGGTCTTCGGAGGGTGCATCCTGAATTGGGACAGCTTACGTCGTGACGCAATCGCACTTCAAATGCGCACTTCGGAGTCCGCACAATTCAGTTTGGGACACAGCTAGTGTCACGACGTAAGCTGTCCCAATTCAGGATGCACCCTCCGAAGACCGCAATCCAAGGCCAATTGCATCACCGGATTTCTGGAGTGGAGACTCCTGGACTGTAGCGAGCTCTTGAGTGGATTCTGAGGGCTCCCGGACTGGAGCGGATTCTGGAGTGGACTCCAAAGCGGCCCATGCCCACAGAGCAGCCCAGAGATTAAAGGCAAAGACGGCCTTCTTGATCACAGCAGCAGCAGTGAAATTGGGCAGCTCTGTAGTGACTTCTGAGACCACCAGAGTTGGGTCCCCCAGGACTTGAGACCACAGGAGTCAGGTCCCCCAGGACCACCGGACTTGAGGCCACAGGAGTAGAGTCCTCCAGGACCACCAGACCTGGGACCACCGGAGCGGACTTAACTGCCCTCCTCCTTCTTGCCCTCTGCTTCTCAGTGAGAGTTGTAAGGCCAGGACTGGTGGGAAAATCCCTGTGGAAGGGTTCTAGTTGGCCTGGTTTAGCCCACTGACTTCCATCTTCCAATGAGACAAGGGATCGTCCAGGCACGCATTAAAGAAATCCTTGAGCGCCCCATCATTTTATTCCAACCCCACCGCGAAGGTCCAGAAGGTTTGGGCAAAGCCTCCTATCTCCATGTCCTGCTGACGCAAAGCCATAAGAGCCCGGTGTCGAGCCATTCGCTCCTTCCTTGTGGCAGGAGGGGTAATCCGAAGGTCCATAGTCCCAATTAAGGAAAAAAAAAATGGCTGGATCTAGAACTGGCTGCAATATTCTGTCACAGATTACCAGAAGGCAAAATTAGATCCAAGTGCAGTTTAATTAAATGCAAAAAATAATCCAGAACAAAGCAACAAACAAAAACGTGGCACAAATGTAATCCAAAAACACAGGGTAAAAGAAAACACAACATAACGGATGCAATACTGCAGCAACAAAAGACAGAGTGAGCATGGTATAAATAGTGATGGGATAATGAGTAAATGACCTACAGGTGATGATAATCAGAACAGAAAAGACTAGGCAAAGGATTATGGGAAATAGAGTTCATAGCATGTAACAGTGAAAGGGGAGAGCGCCATCAAGTGGCCAGTCCAGGGCACAACAACCAGACACTGTGACATTACCCCTCCTCTAAGGCACAGATACCAGACACTCCACCAGAAAACACAAAAGTTCAGGAGGGAGGTGGAAAGGAGGATCAGGGGGAGGGATGGCGGGCCAGGCCCGTGTAGCGGAAGAGGGCCTGGGGACAGAGGTAGATAAGGGTGCCAGGGCGGCGCTAGCAGAGCAGGAGGCCAGGGTGGGTCCGGCAGGGCAGGAGGCAAGGATAAAGCGAACAACGCCGGCAGGCCAAGGAGCTTGGGTGGCACTGGGACAGCCTCCGGGCCGGCAGCGGGCTCTAAAGTGGAGTCTTAGGGCTCCCGAACTGGAGCAGGCTCTGAAGTGGACTCTGAGGGCTCACGGACTGGAGCGGGCTCTGGAGTGGACACTGAGGGCTCCTGGACTGGAGCGGACTCTAGAGTGGACTCTGAAGTGGCCCATGCAAGCAGAACAGCCCTGATGTGAAAGGCAAAGATGACCTTCTTGATTATGGCAGCAGCAGTGATATCGGGCGACTCTGTGATGACATCTGAGACCACCAGAGTCGGGTCCTCCAGGACCACCAGACTTGAGACCACCGGAGTCGGGTCCTCCAGGATCACTGGACTTGAGACCACCAGAGTCGGGTCCTCCAGGACCACCGGACTTGAGACCACCGGAGTGGACTTAACTGCCCTCCTCCTTCTCGCCCTCCGCTTCTCAGTGGGAGTCAGAAGGCCAGGGCTGTTGGGAAAATCCCTGCAGAAGTTGGCCTGTTGGCCTGTTCTAGTTGGCCTGGTTTAGCCCACTGACCTCGCCAACAAAGATACCTGACGAAGCCCCAAAAGTCCAGGATCCCAAGTCCTTCCATCTCCCAGTGGGACAAGGGATCGTCCAGGCACGAGTTAAAAAAATCCTTGAGCGCCCCATCATTGTATTTCAGCCCCATTGTGAAGGTCCAGAAGGTCTGGGCAAAACCTCCTACCTCCATGTCCTGCTGACGGAAGGCCATAAGAGCCCGGTGTCGAGCCATTCGCTCCTTCCTTGTGGCAGGAGGGGTAATCCGAAGATCCATAATCCCAATCCAATAAACCCAGCCTAGCTGCTGGATCTGTTGATGGCTGCACTATTCTGTCACGGAATGACTCAGGAAAACAAAATAGCAGATCCAAGTGCAGCTTTAATTAAAAAAATAAAAAGTCAAAATAGAGCAAAAACGTGGCAAAAGGTAATCCAAAACACAGGGCAACAGAAACGGGTACAATAGTGCAGCAACAAAAGACAAAGTAAGCAAGGTATAGTGATGAGTTAATGGGTAGATGGCCAGCAGCTGATGATAATCAATAACGAAAAGAACCGGGCAAAGAACTATGGGAAATGGAGTTCATGACAAGTAACAGTGAAAGGGGAGAGCGCCATCAAGTGGCCAGTCCAGGGCACAACAAACAGACACTGTGACAGCTTCAGCACTGCCAGAGCACAAGCAGTAGCTACGCCAAACTATGCAGCTGCCAAGTGAGGTTTTATTGCTTCTTTGTTAAGAAATATTTTAGCCTATTTTTAATTTGACTTTCTTAAAAACACTTGTGAATTGCAGAAAAACACAAATACCCTCTTTCGTCGCTACAAGAGATGAAGTGCTGGAACTGCAGAGGGAAGTCCTACAACTACAAAAGACCGAACTGCAGTTAGAAATAGAAAAACTGAAAAAGGAGAAGGAAAACAATCCGTGTATCATTCGATCATTCGTTTTTTGATTTAATATTGAAAGTAGAAAAATGAGAAAACGGCTCCTTTTTCGTTTTTTTCCAAAAAACGAGAAACGAGAATTCAGCTTAAATTTTCGTTTCTCGTTCATGGGTGGAAAAATTAATAAACAGCTTAAATATTTGATTTCTACATGTGGGCGGGAATTAAACACCCCTTTCTGCTGATGCCTACTGTTAGAGTTATATAATGTAGTTTTGTGTTTTATTAAAATTGATTATAATTGATATCTCAAAAGGATATGCACTACTGTGCACTCGCACTGCAACGCAAGAGTTTCATAAAATATAATAACTTGCCATTTCCGTTTGTTTCTCACCTAACCCTCAGTATACCTTCAGAATGCTCAGGAAATAAGCAGCAGTCATATTTAAAGCAGTTAAAATTAATATTGAATACTGATTGATGTTCACTTGGATTTTTCCCCCATCATGGGGAAATAACTTAATACTAACTTAATATTTATAGTCGTATGGAAAAATGTATATTTTTAATTGTGTAACGTTACGTTCAAAATAACTACAAAATGTCATGCCTTTGAAAAATAAAGAGAACAACAGAATGCGCTGCTTTAGCGCGTCTCGGTCTCCTTGAGCATCTTTCTGGCGCATGCATGAACATGAACAAACATGAACCACAGCGAATACTTTTCTTTTAAAAGGCTTCATTTAGATTATTTTACATTAAATGCATCATATAAGTCACTTTGGAATAAATCACAGTAGGCCTATGTATCATGATAAAAAAAGCGACTTTACAGTCTGGAAATACTTTAGGCTATAGCAAATGATTTCTTGGACCCCCTATCACTTTAAGAACCGCTGGTGGAGCCGTTTTCTCATTTTTCTACTTTCAATATTAAATCAAAAAACGAATGATCGAATGATACACGGATTGAAAACCAAGACATTTACAATTTCATTCTCAACAACAAACTTCTACAACTACAGAGCAAAGGGAAAGTAACCATCTCATCAATTGATGAATAAATACATTTAATGACAGATCTAAAATGTGTTGTATATATGTAATTATATATTAACAAAATACAAATGGAATAAAAACAATATAGTTAATACATTCATATAACACATTAATTCTCCTAGCAATACTACTAATAAATAACATTGTTTTTAATTTCAACTGCTACATTTTATCATTAGCATTACTACTACTAATAATACATTGTATTACTAATACTGCTACTGATACTAATATGCCTACATTTTATTTTTAATATTACTAATGCAACAACTACTTGGCTATAATACTAATTAAAGAACGCATTCACAATGGCATCTCTGACAGCAAATCCAGCCTGCTGGAAATCTTGTTGCAGATCATCTTGATTTGCTTCATGCCCCTCTTCAGGGTGCGAACTACGGGGGAGCTAGGGGGAGCTCGGCTCCCCTTAATAAGGCATGGGCTCCCCTGAAAACGTGATTTGTGAAATTTTGGGGGGTGTTAAAAAA
>NW_015546050.1:928505-932989 GCF_001515605.1 Sinocyclocheilus anshuiensis | reverse complement strand
CATGTGAACTCAAAGACAGCCTGATGCTTTGTTTATAGACTATTTGTGGGTGGCTGTTTGTTGTTTCACCTATCAATTCGTGTCGATAAAGTATAATAGGGTAAATCCTGTATAGTGACTTATCCTATATAGTGCTTGCATAAAGCAAGTAGTGCATACACTTGTAGCTGTTATGTATCTTTGCAATTCATAATTCATTGTAAGCCCCCTTTTGAGGCACGCGCAAGCGCACGAACCGAACACTGCAATTTTAATACAGTGTAAAAAAAAAATCAATAAGGCAACATATTGCTCACATTACTTTAAAGTTAAGCAATTTTCCATTTTTTTTTTTACGTTTTGCAAGATTCAAATATTTTTTTTTCAATGTCATATAAGATATATAATGACTTATACATCCAAGTTGACTGTTAAAATTATTACATGCATGTGCATCGTTAAGGGGATTCAGGAAGGGCATCATGAGCCATGGTCGGCAGGGGTAACCACTGTCCCCGAGCAGAAGGCCACTGTGCATTCCAGCCTCAAAATCTCTCCCGATCTTGATCTCTGCCAATATCCTGGAGTCACGTGTACTCCC
Source organism: Sinocyclocheilus anshuiensis (assembly GCF_001515605.1). Taxonomy (NCBI): domain Eukaryota; kingdom Metazoa; phylum Chordata; class Actinopteri; order Cypriniformes; family Cyprinidae; genus Sinocyclocheilus; species Sinocyclocheilus anshuiensis. The sequence continues at coordinate 932,409 of NW_015546050.1, read as the reverse complement.
TGGCCACGATGCAACGACATTTCTAATTCTGCACAGATGGTCACACACTAACTGAACATTAATTGAATGGTAGTTTTTCCTGTTCACGTATTGATCTTTGTGCGTGCGGGGCGCCTGAATTCTGACATGTGTGCCATCAAATATACCACTTATTCGAGGAAACCCCGCTTTTCAAAAAAAAAAAAAAAGAGGTTTGAATGGCATCCTGTTCTTGACGAGATGGAAACTTAACGGTTTGGCTTAAATGACGGCAAAGGGCCCCTGCAACCCGGGGAATAACTCTACTGACAGTCGATTTATGACTGTGGAAAACATCTCCCACTACAGACTTGAAACTCCCAGTTGCAAAAAAAAACTAAGCGTTACACTCTTAAAAATAAAGGTGCTTCAAAAGGTTCTTCAAGCGATGCCATAGAAGAACCTTTTTGTCTAAATGGTTCCATAAAGAACCTTTAACATCTGAAGAACCTTTCTGTTTCACAAAAGGTTCTTTGTGGCGAAAGAAGGTTCTTCAGATTACAAAAAGGCAAGAAAGAGATGGTTCTTTAAAGAACCATCTCTTTCTTGCCTTTTTGTAATCTGAAGAACCTTCTTTCGCCACAAAGAACCTTTTGTGAAACAGAAAGGTTCTTCAGATGTTAAAGGTTCTTTATGGAACCATTTAGACAAAAAGGTTCTTCTATGGCATCGTGAAGAACCTTTATTTTTAAGAGTGTATAAGCAGTTGTAACACCGCTGGTAGTGAGTGGTTGCGTTGGGTGACACGGTCAAGGTCGCCTTCCAGTTTGTTAGCAATCTCACATTGTGTGATGATCAAGTCGATATTCTCGCAACAGTTTTTCGTCATTAAGTTGGTCCAGTGGGTTCTCCCTATCATGAAAAATTTGCCTTGGCACATCAGTATCTTCAACAGGATCCATAAACTCAGCCATGTCATCTAATTTGTGTTTGTGAAACTCTTAAGATAAAGTTTTTACAACCTTAGACTTTACTTAGGAAAATGACAGTTAAGGGGCTATATGCAACACTTAACAGTTTTTAAGGGAATACTTAAGTGAAAAATATATACTTGAGGGAGGTTCTAAGGGTTTATGACATTTCACTTAAAGAAACCCTTAAGTAACACTTGCACAAACTGCAACAACGTAGAACGCTTTGATTTGAACGAAAACAACGTATCCACGTGACGCAACTGACACAGAATAGCATACGCTGTTTATGTTCAGTGGATACTCTCCATAATGGCACCAGGGTGACGCGGAGAAGACGAATTGTTGAATAAAGTTGTTATTTTTGTTTTCTTTGCGTACAAAAAGTATTCTCATAGCTTCGTAAAATTATGGTTACATTGCTGCATGCAGCATTGCTGTCTATGGGAGGGTCAGAGAGCTCTCAAAATTCATCAAAATATCTTAATTTGTGTTCCGAAGATGAACAGAGGACTTACGAGTTTAGAACGACATGAGGGTGAGTAATTAATGACAGAATTTTCATTTTTGGGTGAATTAACCCAAATACACAAGTCTACAGCATCAAGAATAATTGATAGAGTTTCTTGTGTGCAGTCAGGCAGACTTCCACTGTAGATGGGTTTTTTCAACATTGCTGGATTTTCAAATGTAATAGGAGCCACTGATGGAACACACATTAGGATTCAAGCACATTCAACCCATGAGCCGTTTTCTGACTTTGAAAAGAAATTGATAAAAGCTTTAGTGTTGGGAGATGACTTTGGCATCACAGAATTCCTCATTCATTCATTCTGTGGTGACCTTTCCTGTTGACATGATCTCTCTCTTTAATGTACCAGATATTTAGAGATATAATGTACCAATTTTAAATATATAAAATATTTTATAATGAAAAGTCCATGTTTTAATCAATCCACAGACTCCCAGAAGTGGCCTAGTTGAAAACTTTGGGAGTACATAAACATTTCACTAACTCTCTGGTCAAATTAACATTCAAGGAAAATCTTATCATAAACATGTCAGCCACAATAAAATAAGTGAAGCAACTCCCACTTTGTTTCGTATTGAGTTTCCCAGACTGTTCCAATGGCCGACACTGTTACAGTACTTTCAGTGTCTGTTCACAAATAGGCTAAAAACCAGAAAAATTAGACTAAAAGCTGACAGCTGTATGGAACACCTTTAATGCAGCAAGGTCGAGCCATAATGATTATTTTCCAACCAGGACTGGAGCGTGTTCAAACTAAAGTGCAACACTGTAGAGATGAATGTAGAAAGCAACTATACATTCATAGTCTCAGTGTTTGACTGCACACAAAGTACAGCATTTGCTCAGTCTTTATGTCCTCTCCATTACTGTTTTCTACTTTCATTTTCTTATACCATCTGGACTTAGTAAAGGAGCTTTTCTCAGTATTCTACTACTGGTACATGAGTGTGAGTGTGAGTGTGACTTGACTGCTATATATAAAAATAAATCACATTAAGTATACACAACAAAAGAGTATAAACTCTCAGTAGAACAATATTTAATTCAATACGGCACTGTGATCTTTATGTAAACATAGTCGGCACATTGAAACCAATGCATGACGTGAACTATATATATATATATATATAAATGTTTTTGAAAAAGCAATAATCTCACAAAGCAAAGATATCTGGGATACAGTTTTATAAATGATTATACATAGACCTTTCGCGACGAGAGAGTGACAATCAACCAATGTGAAACGATGAACTCCTATCATCACAACACAACAAATAACTAACAATAATGACCAAACAACAACAAAGGTTTAAATAAAGTGAGTAAAAAGCAAAATGGTATTCCTATAACAATAACCACATAATTTATTCATGCTGCAATGCATGCTGGGAACTCACAAACCCCTAAGATTTCAGCGATGTTTAATATGGAATTCTTTGTTTAACCCGTTTTTTGGCGATTTTGTTGGTATATCATGTGTTTTGTAGTTATTTCTTAGTATTTATGACTCAAAAGGTCCATTAACTGTGAAAAATGATGGGAAAAAGATAACCTTGTTATTGTGAGTTGAGTATTGATCTATTACAACTTTTAAAGTGGGAACCAGAAGTAGACTGAATGTGTTCTGAAAGGAAAAAGACCTGGGAAGATTTGAGCTGAGATGATTGTTAAAGGGTTAGCTCGAATAACTTTTAACCAAATGATGAATATTTCTGCAATAAGCTAGGAAAGTAATCTGACATAAGTAATGTTACTAAATAAATTCTGTCTACACTTTAGATCAAGACTCACCTTCAATATTATTCTCCAATATAAAAACTCTTCAATGCAGTCTGTCTGGTCCTTTTTCATTTTAAGTCTGTGCATGAATCTTAGTATTTTAAAGAGACTATTCACAAGCAAACATGTTTGCACACCTTTCATCTCGCTATGAAAGCTTGCTGAGAGCATCTGCTGTGTTAAGCCAATTCATGAGAATCCTTTCATAAGAAATAAACAGCTGACCTGACCTGTATGTATGCGCACTGCATGTGAAACAGCACAAAACTTCTGAGAACACTGGAAGTCCAAAATTAAAATCACAGCAAAAGCAACACATTTTGACTATATGCAATATACATATATATATATATATAATATTTATTTTTAAATATAAAATATATATTTTTTCAGTAACATGTACTTAAGCAAAGACAACAACAAACAGGTGTTCAGGCATTCAAGAAAGTGCTGTGTTGGTTTTGGAATGAATGAATGAATGAATGAATGAATGCTTTTAGTGGTTTTCCAATATTGTTATATTGTTTGCAGGGCAACATTGTATTGATATTTCTCACATTATTACATTTATTGATATTTCTCAAACATACTCTTACGAAAAATAAGTTTATTCAAGTGTGCTATTAGTATACTTCTTTTAAACTAAAAAATAGGAAAGTATACT
>NW_015546050.1:922738-928059 GCF_001515605.1 Sinocyclocheilus anshuiensis | reverse complement strand
GTACTTCTCAGAAATATACTTAAAATGACATTTAAGTATACTTGACTTATACTTAGAAAAAGTCTAAATATCAAGTCAAAATATATTTGAGCTATAATTGTGCTCCTAGAATCAGTGTTTTAATTGTTATAATGTAGGGGGCGCTAGTAAACATCTTCTGTACAGAATTTCCAAAAAACACAAGTGAAGAAGAAACCGATTCTTTTGATGTTTTGTATGTTCAGATATTCATGTAACAAAATATATACAAATTAATACCTAAATAGGGACAGTAATATACTTAAAGTATGATTTAAGTTCACTTAAAGAAAACGTACGAGTATACTTGCAGTATAAAACTACTAAACGAGTAGTTTACTGAGACTATACTTCAAAGTGTACTAAAAATGCTAAAAAACTATTTAATTAGTAAACTATCAGTATACCTATAAGTTCACTTTTAGTATAGTTGCAGTACAAGCTAAAAAATGTTATGTAAACTAGTTGTGTACTCAAAGTTTACTACTGTTATACTTAAAGTATACTTAAAAGTATACTTTTATATACTAGAAAGTGGGCCAATTTAGTCCCAAGGAGTATTGAAATAGTACACTTACAAGTACTTAAAAATATACTTTAACATTTCTTAAGTATACTTAATAAAATAAACTTGAAGTATACTACTTTTTGGTAAGGGTATTTATCAAAGTATTACATTTAAATTAAAATATAGATTCCATTCAAACTTAAAATTAAATAAAAATGTAAAGTATCCTTCTGAGTAACACATTCATCATCCCAAATGCAACAGTGATGAGGTCATCACAATATTTGCATAGTAAAGTCTGTCTGATGCTCTTTCGTTGTAATTGGCCTCTTTTTCAAGCATCAGTTTCAGCAGGAAATTATCATATTTAACTTTGTTGTTGATACTCCATTTCAAATGTAAAAGTTCACATACACCCAGACAAACAAACTCAATAAAGAAAGAAAAAGCGTCAAGGCTTGTCTCCAGTGGTCTGTTTTGCTGTAGTAAATGCACGCTAGTAACAGCAGAGTTGCACAACATTCCCACCACATCTATTTTTCATCAGACCACAACTTATACATATCTCAGGCTGCTCGGCAAACATCAATATATTATCCACATAAACACAGTCCAAAAAAAAGGAGGGAAAAAAAGAAATTCATCATGAACAATCCTGTGATTCAATACCAGCAGAATATGAGGTTACTCCTGTCTTGCAGACATGCAAGAGAAAATTAGTACTTTCAGAACTCACGAGTTCACACTTACATATAATTAGCTGAAGTATAGTAATGTGTATTTGCCGTGCTGTCCGGGGAAGGGTTCCGAGCTCGGGAATGGCCCGAACCCAGAGTACCAACCCCCCCGTATAAGTGTAGTTAGAATCTCTTCTCTCCTCTGCGGCTGTATGTCATTCTACATTTCACGAGTTCACACTTACATATAATTAGCTGAAGTATAGTAATGTGTATTTGCCGTGCTGTCCGGGGAAGGGTTCCGAGCTCGGGAATGGCCCGAACCCAGAGTACCAACCCCCCCGTATAAGTGTAGTTAGAACTCGAAGTGAGGAGATGGGGCGGTGGAGGGATGCTGATAAACCGTCAATGGATAGAGGTAAGTCTGCTGTATATATACCTCTTGGTGTTGATTAACTTGTGTGCGCTCCTCTTGTGTTAATTAGGCAAAGTATCTGACGTGCTTCTCCCTGTCACGATTCGCTGCTACTGTGTCGGAGACGAAGGAGATTAAACATCAACAGTCTTTATTCATCCAAATAAAGAGGTACACAGAACAGGCAGGAACACACACGTAGCACGAGGGGTAGCCGTACAATACCGGATGCTAGACACGGAAAAACACAGGACTTAAGTACTTAGAAACGAATTGGGACACACCTGAAATCAATTAACATAATTGACACGAGGGAGAATCTAGGTCATGGGGAGAACATGGTGGATCAGGCAGCTCAGGGCGCCATGGCGGATCAGGCAGACTAGGAAGACATGGTGGAGCTGACAGTCCAGGAGTCCATGGCAGAGCAGGCAGACTAGGAGGCCATGGCGGAGCAAGGAACTCAGGGGGCCATGGCGGAGCAAACAGTTCAGGAGGCCATGGCTGAGCAGACAGTTCAGGAGGCCATGGCGGAGCAGACAGCTCAGGAGGCCTGGCCTCGGCACTCGGCCTGACCTCTACGGACGGATCCCTATAACCACCCCCCCCAAAAAAAAATTATCCTTGGGGAGAATATTGGCTTCTGAGGCCCACATGGGCAGGGTGTGGGAACAGTGGCCCTCATTGGGCTGGACGTGGGGACTGGAGCCCTCCTTGGGCTGGACGTGGGAACTGGAGCCCTCTTCGGGCTGAACGTGGGAACTGGAGCCCTTTCAGGAAGCGGACTCAGGGGCTGGAGCCGATTTGGGGTTAAGGATCAGGCTGCTGTAAGCTGAGGGCTTGGGAGGGAACTGGCCGGCGGGCTTGACTGCTGAGAGGCCGGCGGGATTGAGAGCTGAGCGGCCGGCGTCACTCTCCAGTCACGTCCGGCTGGATCCCTTCCCTCCAGCTTAGTCCAGTGGTGTCTGGGAGGTCCACGGGGCGATATTAATTGACCCCGATCCAAAACAGAGAATTGATGGTGGTGTCCTTTTTACATGTTTTTCTATGATTGGTAAAAGGGTTGTCTTGTCCCTTTTGTCCACCAAATGCAATACTGGTTTTCGGGAGGGCAAAATCTCAACCATCCCGAATACCCAGCTTTTCCTTATCCATGCACCTCCAAAAATTTAATTTATTTCATACACTCTTATTTTCTAAAAGTCAAAAGCACTAGTGGACACAACATTTCACAATAACAGCAAGATTAAAGAGAATACAAAATTATTTAAATAATTTACTCTGGTAAAGATTATATTAAAAATGTTAAATTGAAATGACCAATGAATGTGAATTCTGTATAAATGAACCAGACACTGCATTTTCTGGAATTGTCATCTTGTTAACAATTCTGTAATGATGTCTCTCAATTTGTATTTACAAAAAAATACTCTTCCACTTGAATAAAACAATATTTTCTTCTATTTTTAACACAATCACAGATGTTGGTTATTTATATTGATGTTATTTTCTGAACTTGTTTAACATGCCTTATATTTCAATCAATCAGATACTTACCAGAGGTAAGTAACCATCTTTACAAGAAGACGTCACCATTTTCATGCCTTCCTTGCATCGCCTACATTTAATTTGACCATGGAGTAACCTTTTTCTTTGCATCCACTTTATCAATTTTAGACGTGACCCTAACATAAACTTTCTCAATGAGTTTTTAGACGTGACTTGTTCGTTTCCCTAACATAAACTTTCTCAATGAGTGCTCTTAACAAAGTGCTCATCTACACAATTGATTAAATGTACTGTAAATCTAATATTTTGTTTTCCAAGTTTGATTTCTTCCCTCCTACCCGAACTTCTTCAAGAGTTTTTTTTATTTAAATGAGCTCTGTTGGCGCGATTTCTGTTTACAATTCTAGGCGCGAAATGACGAATCCGGAAATGGGCGGGACTTTGACGGCCCAGATGTTTTGGGAATAAATATTATTTAAATATATATGTATATATACTCTATGCCGTTTGTTTTTATAATATTTAATTACTATTAAATTATAGTAAAGTTTATTTGTATCAATATTTATTAGTTTTTCTGTCCCGACTGCACCACCGATGGCATTGTCACAAGGTACATTTGTTTGCGGCCCAGTGGATCTTCCGTAACGGCAGAAAAAACATTTTGACCTACCGTATGGTGTGATCGAACTTCCCAGACGTAACAGCTGTGGGGAAAAAAGGTATTTTATTAAGTTAAGTTCTGACTTTCAGCCAACGTGTTATGACATTTGACAGCTGTTTATGAAGTCCTGTTTCAAGTAGTGAAAAGTGATCAGCGTTATTGACGGTTTCTATAAAAAAGAACATGTATATTAGTGTGGTAGGTTTATTTCAGCTTATATTGTAGTCACTTGTAGTAAACTAGATTTGTTTATTAGATTTTGTTTTGGTCACATGAACAGATCACTAAGGAAAGTAAACCTTTTTGTTTGTTTGATTGTTTTCTTTTCTTTTTAATGCCTAAAAGATTACTTATTTTAGTATATACATGTATATCAGAAGTATAACAATGACATAGAGGAAAAATTAAACTTGGTCACTTAATCATCATCCGTCAGGAAGACTGGGGCCTGTTGCATAAACTGCTTACAATCGTATTAAAAGTTAGTCACCTATTATTATTATTATTATTATTATTATTATTATTATTATTTTAAGACTGGTCATAACTTTAACTCGGTGTGATCGAACTTCCCAGACGTAACAGCTGTGGGGAAAAAAGGTATTTTATTAAGTTAAGTTCTGACTTTCAGCCAACGTGTTATGACATTTGACAGCTGTTTATGAAGTCCTGTTTCAAGTAGTGAAAAGTGATCAGCGTTATTGACGGTTTCTATAAAAAAGAACATGTATATTAGTGTGGTAGGTTTATTTCAGCTTATATTGTAGTCACTTGTAGTAAACTAGATTTGTTTATTAGATTTTGTTTTGGTCACATGAACAGATCACTAAGGAAAGTAAACCTTTTTGTTTGTTTGATTGTTTTCTTTTCTTTTTAATGCCTAAAAGATTACTTATTTTAGTATATACATGTATATCAGAAGTATAACAATGACATAGAGGAAAAATTAAACTTGGTCACTTAATCATCATCCGTCAGGAAGACTGGGGCCTGTTGCATAAACTGCTTACAATAGTATTAAAAGTTAGTCACCTATTATTATTATTATTATTTTAAGACTGGTCATAACTTTAACTCAACTGCATAAAAAACGTTTGTCAAATTTAAGACCAAAAAGTAACTAACTGCTAGTTGGTCAGACAAGTTCTTAAAGCAGTCCATGCCAGGCCCATGGTCTTGAACATTTTGCCACTCCCTGAAACGATTGCTACACTGATTGGTTGCATGCTATGTGACATGATTTTTAATTTATTTATTAATTTTTTGATTATTAGATGACACATTACAACACCCGCAAAAAAACGCAACTTAGAAAGTGCAGAGGATGAAGGTAAGCCAAATAGTACTATTTGAAAAATAGTAATCATTTAGCAAATAGCAGTTTTCTTACACTTACTATACACTAGTTTCTTTAGTGTATAGAAAAATCTGTTTTATATATATATATATATATATATATATACAGTATAGATAGATCGATTTTTTAAAAATACCTTAAATTTGTTCTGTTTTTCACTTTGTTTTTGCATG
>NW_015546050.1:904128-922457 GCF_001515605.1 Sinocyclocheilus anshuiensis | reverse complement strand
TTTTTTAGCTCCAGTGACTACAATGAAGCCAATAAAGCAAGAAATACTGATGTGGCAAAACAAGGCGGAAGTATTACAAAATAAAGTGAATGAGTTGGAAGCCTTGAACACCGAGCTTCGGCAGCAAGTAGTGGAGCTTTCAGCGCAGCAAAGTAACATCTCAACATATTCGTTGTATAATTTATATATTAATGCATATATTGTATATATTATAATAAATATATTAATATATCTTTTGTTGGATTTGATTGCTTCTGTTGTCCTCATTTGTAAGACGCTTTGATTAAAAGAGTATGATAAATGAGTAAATGTAAATATTAGATCATATAGATTAGATGTTAGTGTTTTTCATATTTTTTATTCTTAAAGCATATTTTGATCACTGTTTTGGGTAGTACACCTTCATTTCATTTTATGTATCATGCAATGACCGTAAAAGGAAATCACAATTTTATATTGCATTTGTAATGATTTTGATGCAGTATTTTGTTATATTTCTTCATTCAGATGACCTGATTCCTAGTACATCAGTGGTACGTGAAGAAACTGGTGCTGTTGACCTATCTAGTGATGGGAACACATCAACTGATGTAGAGTCATCAGTCACAGAAGATTCATGTGATGACTCTTCTGACTCTTCAAGTTCAAGTTCAGAAGAGACTCATCAAAGAAGAAAAACAAAGAAAAGCAAAACCAAGAAAAACAAAACCAAGAAACATAAGAAGAACAAGAAGAAGGGCAAGAAGAATGAATATGACAAGATAAAACGAGGTACATACAGTTGTCTTTTTATGGTTGTTTTTCTGTTTACATCGTAGTGAATGATAAGTTACTTAATATTTTTTACATTGTTTTTGCAATGCAGATACTTATTCTTCTATGACGGTGTTTTAGTGCCACGTTAACAAATTTCAAAATCTAACATTATGAGATTAAAGGGTTAGTACACCCCAAAAATAAATTGTTATTTTTGTTTTCTTTGCGCTCAAAAAGTATTCTCGTAGCTTTGCAAAACTGAAGTTGAACCACTGATGTCACATGGACTGTTTTACCGATGTATTTACTACGTTTCTGGACCTGTGAACATTTCAGTTGCGTTACTGTCTATGCAGGGTCAGATAGCTCTCTGATTTCATCAAAAATATTTGTGTTCCGAAGATGAACGAAGGTCTTACGGGTTTGCAACGACATGAGGGTGAGTAATTAATGACAGAATTTTTATTTTGGGGTGAACTATCCTTTTAAGGTCGCAATATTTTGAGAATAAAGTAGAAATATTTTGAGAATAAAGTCTAAGTTTTTCGAGAATAAAGTAGAAATTATGTGAATTAAATAGTAAAATGACTCAACGACTTGCTGCCACCTACTGGTAATTTTAGTCTCATTTTTAAAAGTATCATTCTATTTTTTTTCTAACATTTCATGTTTCTGTGTTCTAAATTTTTAATTTTAAATCTCATAATATGATTACCTATGCAGTTTGTAAGTGCAAATTATAATTAATTATACTTGTCTCTTAAAAAAACTCTTAGCCAATGTAACTTTTCAAAAAGCTGTGTATTCTGATACATACATTAATGTCTCTGGGCTATCGTTATAGCACGATGTAAACATGAAGGAACATCAGAAGGCATGAAAAAAAAAAACAGTACAGCCTAATGTAATGAAACAAATGTCTCATTGTAATCGGAAAGATGATTGATTCACATGCCGCTTAAACTGAGGCGAATACAGTGATCTTCCATGCTACATTAAAGAGTGTGAAAAACACATTATTGTAAGACACATCGTTTGCATTTCTCTATAAAACTGACAGAATTTGAAAGCTGAGACTTTGGAATTTTTCCTGGTGCTCCCAGTCCGGGCCATTTGCATGTGCAATAGGCTATAGAATGTATTCTCAAAATATTATAACTTTAATCTCATTATTGCTACGAAACAATTCTCATGATTTTGAATTTATTCTCAAAATATTCTGACTTTATTCTCATAATTTCAATTTTATTCTCGAAACACTTTGACTTTATTCTCAAAATATTTCAGCTTTACTCTCGTAATTTTGACTTTATTATATGCGCAGCCTTTCTAGGACACACACACGCATTTAGAACGATTATATGAGCAGATTGGTTAGCATTTAGCATGGTCTGCGGCAGACTTTACTAAGTGTCAAGGCGACAAAATTCAATAAACAAGAAGTTAATATTAAGTGATTTAAATCATAAAATTGTGCGGGTATGATGGCTATACTGCTTCATTACTGCTTCAGCTAACGTTACCCCAAACTTTGCATGCCGTAGTTCACACAGGACTGGCGGAGAATGTGCATTGATAAACCTTTATTATTTACGTTACATAGTTTATTTTGATAGGTAGTTTGGTAGTGTAGTAGTAGTACTTTGTAGTGTTAAGGGAAAGCACTTTCGCAGCGCGTTAGTGTTGTCAAACTAGAGAAAGACAGTCTTTTCTGCCACAATAAATCACTATTTTTTCTGCACTAAACAAGTGAATTTTGCCAAGATATTTTCAGTGATGATAGACAATATGTTACAGAATAATAATTTAATGAAAACTCAATTTTGACAAAAAAATAAAAATAATAAAAAATCAAGCTATGTCCCAGTGCGACATCCGATGGGTTTTCCTAGGTCGCATCACATTTGTATTAGTCAAGATAAATTTGTGCATGAAAAGAAAGTAATTTAAGTAAACCACCAATTAGGTTTAGGGTAATTCATATGTTCAGTGATTGAACTCACTAGGTTATGCAGTAGTACACTGAAAAGTACTGACAGGTTTCCTGTCAAAACATATACTTTCTGTATAAGGAGTTTGCTTAAGCAGATGGTCTCAAGAGCAGCATACTTTTTTTACTCTTAGTACCCCAAAATATGTTTACAAATTGATAAGATACTTTTTAACTAGTCTGGAAACAAGAGCAGCATTCTTTTTTTTTTTTTTTTTTTACTCTTAGTACCCCAAAATATGTTTACAAATTGATAAGATACTTTTTAACTAGTCTGGAAAAATAAACCACACAAAATTAAGAAAAATATCCTTGTCAATAAATTATTTGAAGGCAGGATAAATGTTCTTGACTTTTAAAATGCACTTGGCTTAAAACATTTTTATAAAAGACAGAGAAACACATGGCCCTATATTTTTTTAATAAATTGGTTGGGAGAATATCTTGTCATTGAGGTATTCATTTTAGTTTGATTGTTTTTTAGCTAAGCCGCCGTCTTGTCAATTTGGGGACGCACCTGCCCATGACCCAAGTGGAAGCCCAGATACCGTACCTCCACCCGCCAATTGCACACTTCCGCGGGTTCGCCGTGAGTCCAGCCACCCTCAGGGCCCTCAGGACCGCGCGCAGATGTTCCATATGCCGCTGCCAATCATTACTGTGTATAATAATGTCGTCGAGATAGGCAGCGGCATATGTGGCCGGAGGATCTTGTCCATGAGACGCTGAAAGGTGGCGGGAGCCCCGAACAAGCCGAACGGAAGGGTAACGAATTGGTGTAACCCGAACGGCGTGGTGAAGGCTGTTTTTTCCTTGGATAATGGCGACAAGGGGATCTGCCAATACCCTTTCGTTAAATCCAGTGTCGAATAAAAGCGAGCCGAACCTAACCGATCAAGCAGCTCGTCAACTCGGGGCATTGGATAAGCGTCGAATTTCGACACAGCATTCATCTTTCTGTAATCCACACAGAACCGGACGGAGCCATCTGTTTTAGGCACTAAAACTATCGGGCTGGCCCAGTTGCTATGCGATTCTTCTATTACTCCCAGCCCTAGCATGGCCGTTAATTCATCCTGCACCACTTTTTTCTTGTGTTCCGGTAACCGATAGGGGCGGCTGCGCGCCACCTGCCCGCGGCGAGGGAGCCGCGGCATCGGCGCTCTCCGACACGCCCCCTCGGGTCCCCTGGAAGACCCCACCCCGTGGTGCGGGTCGGGGGGGTTCCTTACTCCGCGACCTGGGAGTAGGAATAGGGCGAGAGAGAGATGGAAGGAAAGGGGGGGAGGAGAGAGAGAGAGAGATTAAAAGGGGGCTCGCCAACCCCCGGGCACGCCACCAGATGATCTTCAGCCAGCTGGATGGCCGGCGACAGCGACGTCGGGCGGTGTCACTGGACCCACTCGGCTCTGGACCAACAGCCGGAACCGATCCTCCTGCTCCAGCTTGAGGTCCATCAGCGCCTGGTGTTGGGTTTGGTGAAGCCCGGGGAGTGACTTCACGAGCTCCGCAAGTGGCGTGGGCTGTGCTGGCTGCATGGCGGCGTGCCGGCTTCCTCGTCCCGGGTTTCGGCACCAGTGTAGCAAGGTTTTCAGTTCGGGAAGGAGGACGAGGAAGTCAGGGGTGGCGAGTAGACCTTTTTATTGGTCGTCACAAACAACATATAACAACGTGTGCGCTTCTTGGGTTTCCCAGTCAGGTGTCGCACACTCTCCTGTCTCTCTCCCCACTCCCAGGTCGGCGGGCGCTTATCTCTCGTCTCCCCGCCAATCACTGGAATTGCAAACAGGTGTTAATCATTATTCACTTGACCTCCTTATCACCGCTCGTCTCCCAACTCGCTCTCCCGCTGCAGCCTTTCGCCTTCCCTCGCCACACTGACCAAATGTTTAATAGATGCTTACATGTTATAGACATTGTAATGAATGCTACAGAACGTTTAATAGACAATCTACAGATACTACCCTGATGAGAGTAAGTAGATATGCACTTGCAAAGTAACTTATAGTCAACAGACTATCTATAGGGGGACCATCAAAATAAAGTGTTACTGTCTTCCAACGCCGTCGCCGCGGCGAGCCCACAGAATTCCCGGGCGTACTCAATGAAAGGGATATTCCTGCGGGTTAGAACTGAGCGGCTATTTCCATGGCCACAGGGAGAAACAGGAAGACAAAAGACTTTCAAAACACGGAAAAGAAAACGGTGAGAAGGGGTGCTGCTTACGCTATTGTTTTGTGGGTCCGGTATTCTGTCATGATTCGCTGCTACTGTGTCGGATATGAAGGAGCACGGAGACGAAGGAGATTAACCATCATCAGTCTTTATTCATCCAAATAAAGAGGTACACGGAACAGGCAGGAACACCCACGTAGCACGAAGGGTAGACGTACAATACCGGACGCTAGACACGGAAAAACACAGGGCTTTGTTTTCTTAAGTACTTAGAAACTAATTTGGACACTAGGTCATGGGGAGAACATGGGGAGAAAAACACAAGACACGGGAACACAGGACTGACACTTCCGAACTTTGTTAATAAAACATCATTTAAAATGCTATTTTAAAAAACTGTAGTGCACTTTAATTAAAACTCCAGTACACTTCTGTACACTGGAGTAAAACGTATTATCACATGTCTACTTCAAATTTCTTTAAAGAAAATTTGTTTGAAAAGAACTATTATTTTTATGGATTGGCCATTATTTAGTGCTATAAACACATGTAATGTCTGTTTCATTCATACTGGAAGCCGGAGCACACCAGAGCGCAGAAAATCTACATATGCATCATAGAAGTAATAGAACCAATGATGCTCCAGGAAATCCCTAATATGGATAAAGGTATCCAACTATCACTGTAGCTGAATTAAAACATAGAAACGCTTTAAATGATGAAACATGAAGACAATAAACCAGGGGTGTCCAAACTCTGTCTTAGAAGGCCACTGTCCTGCTGTAACGGTATGTGGCTGTAGAGAAACGCACGATGAAGGAGTCAACTGAAATAGTCTTTAATTCTAAATTCAAACACCATAAACAGGAGCATAGCCAAAAGATAACACAACCACATACACGTCAATGCAAATCAATACAGGACAAAGACCAGACTGAAACTGAGGGCACATATCCGTTGAAAGCGTACTGACATACTGCATTCCAGTGTGGTTTGCCAGCTGCACTGCCCAGGAAACGAGAGTGCTTCAGAGGCTTATTAACAGCTCAGAAGATCATTGGCTGTGAGCTTCTCTCCTTAGAAGAGCTGTACAGGACCCGCTGCTATTAAAAAGCTTGCAGCATTCTGAAAGACTCATCCCATCCAGCACATCATCTGTTTGAACTGTTACCCTCAGGGAGGCGGTACAGGACAATAAAAGCCAAAACAAACAGATTGAAAAACAGCACATATCATAGGGCTGTTAATAATTAATGAACACTGAATGGAATGCCTCTATTTGTGCAATAGTTTGTAACAGTCACAAACCTGTTAGCATGTTTTTTATATTGTAATTGTACTACCCACCATGAGGGGGCAACATGGAGCTATACTCTTAGATATAAAATGGGTGTAGGGAGTAGAAGAAGTCAGATTCGTAATGGAGGGAAGTAAGCATGGCTTATGGCTCCAAACAATCACTTGTCCTGATTGAGAAACCTTGAGTTTTATGCTCAATCTGAAGTAAGCATTGTTTCTTGTTTTGTATTGATTGAATGCTTTTGGGTAATTTATGGGTAGTTATTTTTCTAATGTGATTTATTTCATTTTATTTAGAAGGACTCCACATTCTGTGGGATTTATCCTTGTATTCATATGCCTGTTTTTGACCTGCATCATAAGGATGACTTTAAAGTGGGTTTTGAGGCTGTGAATTATATTTGCAACTGTTGTGGATTCTTGAACTGGGTTATGCCACAAATGTGACTTTAAAGACTTGCTCAGTGTTTGGATTGAGATCTACACCATGGGTTACGTGTTGCACTGGGGACATTTTTGGATGGTATTCTTGGACATTGGATTTCATGGACATTGATTTCTACACTGTGTGGAATGAACATTCAGCAACTGTATCATTGTCGTCATCATCATAACATCAGAACAGATAAGATTTTGACTTGTCTGGTGTCCTGAGTGTATGTTGTCATGTGGAATGAACATTCAGCAACTGTATCATTGTCGTCATCGTCATAACATCAGAACAGATAAGATTTTGACTTGTCTGGTGTCCTGAGTGTATGTTGTCGAAATATGTCTGTTTGTTGTATTAAGTGGTTTGAAAGATAAAAAGAGGTAAATGAATGAGAAGCATTTATTTGTTGTTTTATTTATAGATTTGACAGGTTTTGGTCATTGCTTGCTATATATAGAGCTAGTTTGCCTTATTGATGTCTTCTGTTGTGCCTTAGATAAAATCTAGTTAGGGGTTCCCTCCCTATAAAACAGATGTATAACCAACACTTTTTTGAGAGTAAGGTAACGGTTATAAGTTCATCCTGTCTAATCAAAACTTTGCAACTATTTATAGTTGTGTATTCAAAATTACATCAATCGTGATGTAAACATTGCTGCTAAAAGTATATTTATTATTCTTATTTACACATATACATACACACTGTTCAATTTATTTATTTATTCATGTATTTATTTATTTTTTGCACATAGGATATTTGGTTGTAAGGTGGTAGATTGAGATTGATTTTGCAGTGAAACTGAATAGGATTGCATATAATTTTGTTGTGCTTTTTGCATAATGACAAATAAAGAGTCTGATTCTGATATATGCACAGGCAAACAAAGGAGCAAACAAGATAATTAACAAGGTGATTAACAAGACACGGGTGAATGGGATGAATGAACAAAACTCATGGGGAAAACTGGGTCAAAGGATAACTAACACAGAAGACAGAAATCCAAAAACACAAAGGCAAAAAAAAAAAAGTCAGCAACATCCACAGCACCAGATCCATACACTCCACCCACTCGTTCCCAATCTCCAGAGTACTGTTCACCTGCACCTGTCACAGCCAATTACCACCCACTATATAAGCCTGCTCACATCAGTTCACCATTTTCTGGTCTTGTTGTTCACTTGGACACTTACCTGGCTACTTACCCGTAAGGATTTACTTGAACGATATTTTCTGTCTCCTTCTGTCTTCAACGAATCTGCATCCAACTACCTAATTCAGTTCACCACCTCCATTGCATCCAACCTGCTGAAGATAAAACTGTTATTCTATACCATTACCTCTGCATTGATCCATTTAACATTTACTCACCTGCTGTCTTCATTCCACTACCAACCTGCAATAAAACCTGTTTTCTAGACATACCTGTCTGTATTGTTCTGTTCTGTGACAGAACACCAAACCAACATGCAACGTGATGCTACTTCCAGCGACGCAAGCAATCAATCAGCTGATTTATTCACCAAATTAGTTCAAGTTCTTTGTCATGCACTCCAACCACCCGTCACCACTTGTTCGCCATCTGCCTCTGCAAGTCCCATGGCCCGACCAGCGACATACTCAGGAGAGGTGGAGGATTGCAGCGGGTTTCTTTTACAATGCTTTCTGTTCTTCGATATGCAGCCTCAGCTGTTTGCCAATGACTGAGCTAAGATCGCCTACATCATTTCCTTGTTATCCGGATGAGCCTTGCCATGGGCGCGTGCCATGTGGGATGTTAATGGACCCATTACCAACTCGTTAACGGCATTCACCATGCATTTCAAGGATGTCTTTGGACAAACAGCAAGCTCTATCTCAGTGCACTATCAGCTGTACAGGCTCCGTCATGAAAGATCTTCAGTCTCTAATTATGCTCTTCAGTTCCGCACTCTGGCAGCCGTCAGTGATTGGAATGAAAGCACGTTGATCACTGCTTAAATTCCAACATCCGTCAACAAATGGCTATTTATGACAATACAATTGAATTAGAGAGTTTCATCCAGCGTTCAATTCAGATCTCGTAACGTCTCACTGCCTGCACATTTGACCAACCCGCACTGCATCCTCCACCAACCTCAACATCTGTCGCCCCTCCAGCACCTGAACCCATGCAAATTGACTCAGCCCACCTATCCAACGTGGAGCGACAATGCTGTATCCATAATGGTCTCTGCCTATACTGTGGTTCTGAAAGACATCTGCTTCCCTCGTATCCAGTTAGACCCCCACACCCAGTGGTGCGTACTATCCATATACCTCCCTCGATTTCTTCGCTTGCCTATTCAGATGTTATTATAATGACTGCCCGTCAATCTATTTCAGCGAAAGCCCTCATAGATTCTGGATCTGCCGGAAACTCAACCTGCTCCAAAAAATCCATCTCAAAAGGAAATCTTGTCCTCAAGTTCTCCAAGTGCAGTCTATCCTAGGAAAACCGCTGGGCCATGGCTACATTCGACATTGCACCCCTACTTTAACGCTCCGCGTTGGATGTCTACACCAGGAAAATAATTTATTTCATGGTGCTGGAGGATTCCATGGCTGACATCATCCTGGGATGCCCTTGGTTGTTACAACATGCTCCTCTTGTTGACTGGGACACTGGGGAGGTACAACAATGGATTGAAAACTGCTTGGCCAACTGTCAACACCTACCCTAGTACACCCTAATCCTGAACTCCCCTTCATCATCGAGGTGGATGTATCCACCACCGAGTTAGGAGCCATATTTTGCCCTCAGCAGAGTGCAGTTATGACACTGAGAACCGCAAACTGCTGACAATCAAACTGGCTTTAGAAGACTGGTGACATTGTATGGAGAGGGCTAAACATCCTTTCAAAGTCATCACTGACCACTGCAATCTGGAGTGTCTCCGAGAAGCCAAGAGACTGAACACCCGGCAAGCTCGTTGGGCTCACTTCTTCACCAATTCAACTTTACAGTTACTTGCCGACCTGGTAATAAGTACCAGAAAGTGGACGCTCTGTCTCGGGTATACCACCCTGAGTTAGATACCACTCCTCCAGAGCCTATTCTCCCTCCATCCATCATAGTCAGCCCAATTCAGTGGTCCATATATGATCAAATCACTGAAGCCACGCGGTCTAATCCTGCTCCGCTGGGAAGTCCTGAGGGACGGGTCTATGTGCCTATTCATCTCTGTCTGTCCCTCATGGACTCAGTCCATACAACTCCAGGCTCTGGACACCCAGGCAGCCAGCAAACCCTCTTGCTCATCCGAAGTCGCTACTGGTGGCCCAGTATGACCTAGGAAATCTCCCAATACGTCCAAGGATGCTCAGTCTCCATATCTCAGTCTCCATATCCAAAGTACCAAGATACAAGAAATCGGGGGATACCTGAGGTCATATTGTCATGAACATCAAGAGAGCTGAAGCCATTTTCTTCCATGGGCCGAGTATGCACCGAACTCTCTTCGTCAAGCCGCCACAGGATTATCACCATTCCAGTGCATACTCAGCTACCAACTACCCCTCTTTTCCTGGTCAGGTGAGACTTCAAATGTTCCAGCTGTCCACCACTGGTTTCAAGAGAGCGAGAAGGTCTGGGACTCAGCTCACATTCACCTGCAGAGGCCAGTTCGGAGACACAAGAGCCAGGCCGACGCCAGAAGGTCAGCGACTCCCCAGTACCATCCAGGGCAGAAGGTATGGCTCTCAACCAGGGACATCCGTCTTCGACTGCCCTGTCACAAGCCAAGTCCCCGCTATGTCGGTCCCTTCACCATCCAGAGGCAGATCAACAATAGGCCACTTATAGGCTCAACCTTCCTCCTCACTACAAAATCTCAACTTCACTTCATGTTTTATTGCTCAAACCCTATTCTAATCCTCTGATTCCATCTTCCCCAGGGTCTGGTGCTCATGACGTTCCTCCTCCTGTGGATGCTGCGGAGGAGAACATCTACAGAGTCAACACCATCCTGGACGGGGCGGCCAATTACAATTCCTTGTAGACTGGGAGGGATTTGGCCCAGAGGAAAGACCTTGGGTTGCTCAGGATGACATTCTGGACCCAGTTCTGCTATTCAAATTCCACGCTAATCACCCAGATTGTCCGGCACCGAGAGGCAGAGGCCGTCCCTGTTGTCATCTGCCACGGTCATCAGAAGCTGCCCGTGGAGGGGAGGTACTGTCACAGGGTCAGCAACATCCACAGCACCAGATCCCTACACTCCACCCAGTCATTCCCAATCTCCAGAGTACTGATAAATAAAACCTGCAATAAAACCTGTTTTCTGGAAATACCTGTCTGTATTCTTCTGTTCTGTGACATCCTCGCTTAAGAAATCAGTCAGACAGCAGGAGTGGGAGGGGGATCGAGTGGGATTTTGTGTTGTTGTTTATTTGCTCTTTTTTTTTTTTTTTTGTCTCTTTTTAATAATAGGCCACCCTGCTTGCTATTTGGGGAATAAACACAGCGCTTTAATTGGTCAAACACTTCTTCTTTTGCTGTTATATGGGAAGCCAAACAACCCAAAAGTGGGACCAAACAGCAAGATATTAAAGAGTTCACATGGCGGGGCACGAACTAATCACACCAGCATGGTGCTGATCAATTACAACAACACGGCACGAACATATCTCTACTCATACTGCTCCACAGAAGTTCATGTGTTTTTCCCCTGCACGAAAGATAATGAATATCACTATTAAGTTATAACATTTATTTTATTGCATATATATATATATATATATATATATATATAAGCAGATACCTTAATGATTTATAATACCATAGTCCTCTTAAGGAGCACGCCCAAATTCTAGTATATTTTAATTTTGCACTTCTAGTTATTATTGTTATTGTCGTCAACTTCTACATTCAGGACAATATTGTAGTTATGTACCATTTTAAATTTGAATTCCATTATTAAATAGGCTTTGGATTTTTTTTATTTGTCTCTAGCAATTAAAGACAGGGAATGGTCAAGGTGATCTTATTTAACTTTGACATTGCAATTTTTATATAATGTCTAGGATTTTAAGGCTTTTCTCTACACTCCAAAAAAAAAACAAATCTTTAAAAATTGGGGATTGTGTATTTAAATTCAATATGATATTGAATTTTGCACTGCATTGCGTTGTGTTTCAGGGTTAACAGAAAATGTATATGAAAAGTAACCATGGTTTTACTACACTAACCATAGTTTAACCATGGTATTTGTTGTAAAACTGTCATTAAACAAATGACAATCAATCCGTCAAAAAAAAAACATGGTTACTACACTTTTATTATAGTAAAACCATGGTTAATTTCCGTAAGGGAAAATTAATGGATAAAGTCCTGGCAGAAAATTATCAGTACATTTTACTCATATGTTGCAGTTACACAAATATTGTAAAATTGACCTAAAATATGCCTTGATGAGTGAAACCATAAAACATTTTTAATTCTAAGAGGACAACGGTATTACATTTTCAGCTTTGAACCGTTCTTTGTTTGGCTATTTTACGTGCTTCAGTGTAGCTATCTCTACTGTTTGCTTGTAGTAATATGAAAGATAATAAGCAAATGAAATGTAATAACTTAATACTGATCTTTGTTATGTTATGTGCAGGGGAAAACACATGAATTTCTGCAGAGAAGTATGAGTAGAGATATGTTCGAACTCTTTAATATTGCAATATTTCATCCCACTTTTGGTATGTGTGGCTTCCCATACTGTTGCTTGATTTGAGAACTTGGCGTGGACATAGGTGTCACCAGGTTTTTGCGTAGTTTAGAGTGACAAATCATACCAATGTTCTTTGAGGTCAAAATGCGTACCTGCTACGCAAAATGTGTACAGGTTGGCAGGTCTGGGTTCCTGTGTCATTGTACGTCTGTGGCATGTTTTATCATCCTTTAGGAGTCTTAGACTGTTTAGCACAGGGATTTTCAGTAGTGATGGGAGAAACAAACCTTTTGAAGCTTTGAATCAGTTCAACCAATTGCTTTGCAAAATAATCCACTGTTTCAGAGCACTTAAAACACCACATGGTGATGCTTGTTGGTAAAAAAAAACTCATGCATAAAAACATGCATTAAAACAACTTTTACAAATCCATTGCAAATATTTTATTGAATGTGTAATTCATTAAATGCAATTAAAAAATCAAATACCATTAAATATGACAGGTCTGTATAATATGGGTTCTTATATTAATTTGCATTAATTTGTTTGTTTTATGGAGGGCTTAGCTAAACAGGCCAATAAGAGACTGTTAACTACTACTCTTCCATTTAATTATACAAATGTCTTATTAAAAATTACTATAAATGTAAATCAGGTAACAACCATAGACACTGATTCATTGGTTTGCTGCTGGGTTGATGGGTTCACAGAGATCATCTACCCCTAACGGCAAACTATTGAAACATTTCAAAACAGATGTGACATAACAAAGCCTCAGTTACTGAAATCACGTGACTCTTGCAGTTTGATACACACTCCGAACCACTGGTTCCATACAAAGGTTTTGAGGCATCATGAAACAGTGCTTTGAAACCTTCCTTCAACAGTTTTCAGACTTTTTGATGGCACAGACTAAGTGTAGACTAAGTGCAAGCAGCCTGTCTTGTTGATGAAGGCTATTTACACTAACTCAGCGGACCAATGTCTGGTCTGGCCAGACAAAATGATAAAAGAAGCCCATTTATGGCGCTTTTCCACTGAATGGTATGGCACGGTACGGCTCGGTACGGTTCACTTTTGGGGGGTTTTCCACTGGGTACAGTACCTGGTACCTGGTACCTGGTACTTTTTTTAGTACCACCTCGGTTGGGGTTCCAAGTGAACCGTACCGTTACCAAAACCTGACGTGTAAACTCTGCTGATCACGGATTGGCCGGAGAGAATCGTCACTACCTGCATCACTGAACTTGCGACACAAACACAAAAGAACCGCTAGATTTAAATCAGCACAGCCAGCGAAGGATCGAACGCAACTGTTTTGAACGAGCGCACCTTTTTTTTTTAACAACCAAAAAGTTTTGTTGTCTGTTGCGGAAGAACAGACGTTCCAGAACCGTGCCGTGCCATGCCGTACTGAGCCGTACCGAGCCGAGTCGTACCACGCAGTGGAAAAGCGCCATTAGTAACAGTAGCAGTGGTGTGGAGAGTGAGAATAGTGAACATGAAATGATCCTTCGAGTTCAAATGTGTCTGACCAGTCCCATTCTTCACCCTATTCCCATCTCATATCAGCTTGGAGAGGCATTTATTTTAAATAACAATGAAGAAAATATTTGAAAAGTGTAAATAAGTACCTAACATGTAATAGGCCTGTAATTGAAATTGGATGTGGTGCTCTCGTGTTGATCGGACAGGCTGGCACATCGACCCTGAAAATGCAGCTCATCAACTCACCAAACTCCAAAGCGTGCCTCAATATTAGCAGGTTCAGTATGATTAGGGTTATGGTTCAAAATATGGTTTAAGTGATTCAAATCAGGATTTCTGATCAGTATTTACAATGAAGGATAATTTTAACATAATTTTACTATAATTAATTACACTACTTTTAATGTTACTTTTCTACAGATCCCCTAAAAGCCACTGAAATTAAGGTATAGCCACGGAGAGCATCTTCTATTCAAGACATCAAAGCATTTAGATGCAATTTCATAACCAGATGACAACAATGTCACAATGGCAGTATTACTTTGAGAGTGACAAAGTTTTATAAGTCAGTCAGTAATACATCCTTAACATATCCCATATACAAACTTGGCATATATATTATGTATAAATTAATTCAACCATGTTTACTGAAAAAAATATCTTCCTCAGTATTTTTAACTCAGTATTTTACAAATTTCTAGGATATTCCTTATGTGTGTGCAGAGAAAGAAAGTAAGTCACACAGGTTTAGAACATTGAGTATTTTGTAAGTGAATGCTTTATTAAACTAAAAGTAAAACAAAGTAAGTTACAACTAAAGAAAAACATCTGAATATACAGGCAGTCGTTAATCCAGCAGAGGTGTGGGTCGGTCAGCTCAGGTTGAGCACCCTTAAGTGCCTGCAGCCCATGTGATCTCGATCCATATAGACTGCATGAGATCTCAGCCGCAGATACTACAGAGCATCTCTTAAGCATGCTTATGTTGTGTGGGTGATACCTACACAAGAATAATGATGGCACTACACCAGCCTTACCTTTCAACTGAGCGACGCTCATGCTCAGTTCTTTAATGTGAGTGTTCTGTATCATCTGTGTGCTTGAGGCTTTAAACATCTCTGGGTAAAAACAATCAGCTGATCCTGAGCAAACATAAAAGACATCCACGCAGATGTCGTGTTGTGCATACAAAAAATAACCACTTGGTAAAATGGCAGCATGTTTTGCAGCTTTTTAATGCACATGTTGCATCAGCTCACGGACAGCTCCAGTTTATGGTTGTGTGTGGGCTTCCATCTTTACTTTTGATGTTTAGCTCTTAATTGGGTATGCTAGAGCTGTATGATGCTTGTCTGAAAACCAAAACATGGGTGGCAAGTGCTTCCTGAGGGTTGCAGACAGCAGTATTATTGTAATCCTAACCATATATAAGCAATATTACATACTGTAAGTAGGAGTGTTATATGACTCTGTATCAGCATTACCTGCAACCTTGTGCCTACAGCTGAATCACAGCCTTGCTGAAATGGAGCCATGTCACAAGGCTAGTAGTCAGGGATTCTGCACCATCACAATCACTGTCATCACAACAGTCACCAGCCCCGACGTACACCAGATCCCAGTCACCTGATTACTGATCACCTGCACCTGCTGCCTGCAATCAGCACTCCTTCATAAGCACACTCCACTCAGACATTTATCATCGGTTTACAGTTCACTTACCCGAACTTACCAGACTCTCTCAAGCTACTAACCTGTCTGTACTTACCCTCAGATGCTCCAGTGCTCTTCCGATCCTGTTCTCCTCGACTCCTGCATGAATCCTGATTACCCTATCACAGAATCAACACCAGTTACTTCAGATAAGAACCAAAGAACCATTCCACGTGTCAATACTCACCTTTCAAGTCATTACTACCTGCAACTCATCCAATAAACTTACCTGTTATTGCACTAATCCCTTGTCTCTGGCCTGTGTTGTGACAGAAGACCTGACCTACAATATTTACCTCCATGGATCCCTGGCACCCAACACCCGCTGACATTCTGGAGGAACTAGTCAATACCCTACGGACTTCACTCACACCAGTCTCTGCACCGCCCGCTACCTCTGTAAGTCCCATGGCCTTGCCTGACTGCTTCGCGGGTGATGCAGCTGAGTGTGGTGGCTTCCTGGTACAAGTGGCTCTGTTCGTTCAGATGCAACCACTGAAATTCCCCACAGAACGCTCCAAGGTAGCTTTTCTCATTTCTCTATTGACTGGAAAAGCTCTGCTGTGGGCTCGTGCTAATTGGAATGCCAATAGTACCATAATCAACTCGTATGATGCTTTCACTAACCATTTTAAGGAGGTGTTTAGTTCAGCTGCCGGAGCATTGTCGGTCTCAGACCAGCTGCGACAGGGCGCCTCTACCACCAGTGACTACACTCTGCAATTTCCCATGCTAGCGGCTACTAGCGGTTGGAATGAGGCGGCCCTTCTCAGTGCTTATTGTCAGGGATTGAATCCGTGCATCGGCGCAGCCATGTCTATCTACGATGATACGATTGGACTGGAAAGCTTTATGCAAAGAGCCACCCGCATTTCTCAGCGCTTGTCAGCATGCCAATCGACCGAAGCCGCTCACCAGCCTGCATCACCCGCCGCAAGTTCTCCAGTACCAGAACCTATGCAATTGGACTCCACTCGTCTGACATGCACGGAACACGCACGCCGCATCGCGGCCGGGCTCTGTCTCTACTGTGCGGCAGTTGATCACTTCATCCAGGACTGTCCCGTCAGACCTCCACGCCCTGCGGTGAGTACCATTCAATTAGAGCCAGAAAGTACCACATTATCTCTCATACCAGTACAACTACTCACCCCAGATCATTCTGTTGCAGTCTCCGCCCTCATCGAATCGGGCTCCTTGGGCAATTTTATTTCACAAGACCTCCTAAGCAGACTCCACCTGCCCCGTAAGCGCCATGCCCAGGAGCTCCGGGTCGAAACCATCCAGGGAAAGTCGCTGGGGCGTGGAAGAGTGAAATATAAAGCTCCCCCCTTGAAGTTACACATTGGATGTTTGCACGAAGAGACAGTCACGTTTCTGGTACTGGAGGGACCCACCGTTGACATCATCCTGGGACGCCCCTGGCTCACCCTCCATTCTCCAGATGTCAGATGGGAACCGTGTGAGATCACTCGCTGGAGCGAATTCTGCCAGCAGAATTGTCTCTCCGAGGTACCTAAACCACGTTCTACCCCAATTTCAGCCCAAATTGCATCCACCCTCGTGGTAGTGGATGCTGGTGGTGGAAGGTAGACGCTTCCACCACCAGAGTAGGGGCCGTGTTGTCCCAGCAGTCGGGCGAGCCTCCTAGCCCCCACCCTTCCGCATATTACTCCAAAAAACTGTCCCCAGCGGAAGTCAACTATGACATCGGGAACCGAGAGCTATTGGCCATCAAGTTAGCTCTTGAGGAGTGGCGACACTGGCTGGAGGGAGCACAGCATCCTTTCATGGTCATCACTGACCACAAGAACCTCCAGTACCTGAGGGATGCAAAGAGACTTAACCCCTGTCAAGCCCGCTGGGCATTATTCTTCACATGGTTAAATTTCACCATCACCAATCGTCCCGGAAACTGCAATTGTAAAGCTGACGCCTTATCCCGCTTGTACTCTCCGGAATCACCCTCAGAACCAGAACCCATCATCCCTCCAGCCCTCATTGTGAGTCCCATCCAGTGGAACCTCTCAGAGAACATCCTTGTCGCCACTCTCCATGAACCAGCTCCGCTGGGAGGCCCAGAAGGGAAGAACTACGTTCCCACGTCTCAACGTCAACCCCTTCTGGGCTCAGTGCACGACCTTCTGGGCTCTGGACAACCAGGCAGCAGACGGACCCTCTCGCTCCTCCAAGCTTGGTACTGGTGGCCCAGTATGACCCAGGATGTCATCGGGTATGTCCGCAGCTGCTCAGTCTGTGCCATGTCGAAGACGCCCCGTCACGCAAGCTCGTGCCGCTGCCCATCCCACGTCGGCCCTGGTCTCATCTTGGAATTGACTTTGTGACGGATCTCCCCAACTCTGACGGCAAAACCTGTGTCTTGGTAGCAGTAGATCACTTCTCAAAGGCGTGCAAGTTCATTCCCCTCAAGGGACTCCCCACGGCCTTAGAAACAGCCGAATACCTGTTCAACCATGCATTCAGGAACTATGGTATTCCAGAAGAGATCGTCTCGGACCGGGGCCCCCAATTTATCTCTCACGTGTGGAAGGCCTTCTTCCGGCTTATGGGAGTCACTGTGAGCTTCTCCTCCGGCTACCATCCTCAGACTAACTGAGTAAGATTGAGTGTAAGATCCAGGAGCTCGGACGTTACCTCAAGTCATACTGCCATGACGACTAGCAGAGCTGGAGCCACTTCCTCCCTTGGGCCGAGTACGCCCAGAACTCCCTTCGCCAGGACACCACCGGGCTGACCCCTTTCCAATGTGTAGTCCGTTTCCAACCTCCACTCTTT
>NW_015546050.1:900961-903630 GCF_001515605.1 Sinocyclocheilus anshuiensis | reverse complement strand
TCCGATCCTGTTCTCCTCGACTCCTGCATGAATCCTGATTACCCTATCACAGAATCAACACCAGTTACTTCAGATAAGAACCAAAGAACCATTCCACGTGTCAATACTCACCTTTCAAGTCATTACTACCTGCAACTCATCCAATAAACTTACCTGTTATTGCACTAATCCCTTGTCTCTGGCCTGTGTTGTGACAGAAGACCTGACCTACAATATTTACCTCCATGGATCCCTGGCACCCAACACCCGCTGACATTCTGGAGGAACTAGTCAATACCCTACGGACTTCACTCACACCAGTCTCTGCACCGCCCGCTACCTCTGTAAGTCCCATGGCCTTGCCTGACTGCTTCGCGGGTGATGCAGCTGAGTGTGGTGGCTTCCTGGTACAAGTGGCTCTGTTCGTTCAGATGCAACCACTGAAATTCCCCACAGAACGCTCCAAGGTAGCTTTTCTCATTTCTCTATTGACTGGAAAAGCTCTGCTGTGGGCTCGTGCTAATTGGAATGCCAATAGTACCATAATCAACTCGTATGATGCTTTCACTAACCATTTTAAGGAGGTGTTTAGTTCAGCTGCCGGAGCATTGTCGGTCTCAGACCAGCTGCGACAGGGCGCCTCTACCACCAGTGACTACACTCTGCAATTTCCCATGCTAGCGGCTACTAGCGGTTGGAATGAGGCGGCCCTTCTCAGTGCTTATTGTCAGGGATTGAATCCGTGCATCGGCGCAGCCATGTCTATCTACGATGATACGATTGGACTGGAAAGCTTTATGCAAAGAGCCACCCGCATTTCTCAGCGCTTGTCAGCATGCCAATCCACCGAAGCCGCTCACCAGCCTGCATCACCCGCCGCAAGTTCTCCAGTACCAGAACCTATGCAATTGGACTCCACTCGTCTGACATGCACGGAACACGCACGCCGCATCGCGGCCGGGCTCTGTCTCTACTGTGCGGCAGTTGATCACTTCATCCAGGACTGTCCCGTCAGACCTCCACGCCCTGCGGTGAGTACCATTCAATTAGAGCCAGAAAGTACCACATTATCTCTCATACCAGTACAACTACTCACCCCAGATCATTCTGTTGCAGTCTCCGCCCTCATCGAATCGGGCTCCTTGGGCAATTTTATTTCACAAGACCTCCTAAGCAGACTCCACCTGCCCCGTAAGCGCCATGCCCAGGAGCTCCGGGTCGAAACCATCCAGGGAAAGTCGCTGGGGCGTGGAAGAGTGAAATATAAAGTTCCCCCCTTGAAGACAGTCATGTTTCTGGTACTGGAGGGACCCACCGTTGACATCATCCTGGGACGCCCCTGGCTCACCCTCCATTCTCCAGATGTCAGATGGGAACCGTGTGAGATCACTCGCTGGAGCGAATTCTGCCAGCAGAATTGTCTCTCCGAGGTACCTAAACCACGTTCTACCCCAATTTCAGCCCAAATTGCATCCACCCTCGTGGTAGTGGATGCTGGTGGTGGAAGGTAGACGCTTCCACCACCAGAGTAGGGGCCGTGTTGTCCCAGCAGTCGGGCGAGCCTCCTAGCCCCCACCCTTCCGCATATTACTCCAAAAAACTGTCCCCAGCGGAAGTCAACTATGACATCGGGAACCGAGAGCTATTGGCCATCAAGTTAGCTCTTGAGGAGTGGCGACACTGGCTGGAGGGAGCACAGCATCCTTTCATGGTCATCACTGACCACAAGAACCTCCAGTACCTGAGGGATGCAAAGAGACTTAACCCCTGTCAAGCCCGCTGGGCATTATTCTTCACATGGTTAAATTTCACCATCACCAATCGTCCCGGAAACTGCAATTGTAAAGCTGACGCCTTATCCCGCTTGTACTCTCCGGAATCACCCTCAGAACCAGAACCCATCATCCCTCCAGCCCTCATTGTGAGTCCCATCCAGTGGAACCTCTCAGAGAACATCCTTGTCGCCACTCTCCATGAACCAGCTCCGCTGGGAGGCCCAGAAGGGAAGAACTACGTTCCCACGTCTCAACGTCAACCCCTTCTGGGCTCAGTGCACGACCTTCTGGGCTCTGGACAACCAGGCAGCAGACGGACCCTCTCGCTCCTCCAAGCTTGGTACTGGTGGCCCAGTATGACCCAGGATGTCATCGGGTATGTCCGCAGCTGCTCAGTCTGTGCCATGTCGAAGACGCCCCGTCACGCAAGCTCGTGCCGCTGCCCATCCCACGTCGGCCCTGGTCTCATCTTGGAATTGACTTTGTGACGGATCTCCCCAACTCTGACGGCAAAACCTGTGTCTTGGTAGCAGTAGATCACTTCTCAAAGGCGTGCAAGTTCATTCCCCTCAAGGGACTCCCCACAGCCTTAGAAACAGCCGAATGCCTGTTTAACCATGTATTCAGGAACTATGGTCTTCTGCAGGAGGTCATCTCAGACCGGCGCCCCCAATTTATCTCCCACGTGTGGAAGGTCTTCTTCCGACTTATGGGAGTCACGGTGAGCTTGTCCTCCAGCTTCCATCCTCAGACTAATGGCCAGACTGAGCGTAAGATCCAGGAGCTCGGACGTTACCTCAGGTCATACTGCCATGACGACCAGCACAGCTGGAGCCACTTCCTCCCTTGGGCCGAGTACGCCCAGAACTCCCTTCGCCAGGACACCACCGGGCTGACCCCTTTCCAATGCGTAGT
>NW_015546050.1:883318-900361 GCF_001515605.1 Sinocyclocheilus anshuiensis | reverse complement strand
CTTTCCCTGGACGGGAGAGCCCTCGGAGGTTCCAGCTGTGGACTACTGGTTCCGAGCGAGAGCGTGTGGGACTCAGCTCACATCCACCTCCAGCGCGCTGTGCGGAGGCACAAGACCTTCGCAGATGCCCTTCGCTCCAACACCCCCACATAGTCCCCGCTATATTGGTCCGTTCCCCATACAGAGGCAGATCAATGAAGTCACCTACCTGCTACAGCTTCCGCCCAGGTACTGCATTCACCCTACCTTCCATGTTTCCCTCCTTAAACCATTCTCTCCATCTGTACCAGGAACCCCCGAGCCGGAAGCACCTCCTCCTCCAGAAATCCTGGATCAGCCGTCCATCTACCAGGTTCAGGACATTCTGCTACTAACCTGTCTGTACTTACCCTCAGATGCTCCAGTGCTCTTCCGATCCTGTTCTCCTCGACTCCTGCATGAATCCCGATTACCCTATCGCAGACTCAACACCAGTTACTTCACATAAGAACCCAAGAACCATTCCTTTGACATACTATCCTTTCATCTGTTAAGGGGATTTCCGATGATAACACTGATCAGTGCATCTGTTGGCTGCGTCTTACAAGGGTTGCATCTGAAACCGCATTCTTCCCTGCTATACAGTAGGTGAAAAACAGTATGTGACAAAAAAGTATGTCCGAATTTACAGTACTTATGAAAGAGCAAAAAAAAAAAGTACACGGATGACCTACTACTTCCGGTTTTATTCTGATGTGTGCATACAATCAAAGAACTTATATTGACTTAAAAGCATCAGAGTTTCGCCTCTTGGCTTCTATACTCTTTGATACGATGGACACTTTACTATCCCATGAAGCCACAGGAGGGGATTTATGAATGACAGTGATGCGACGCAACTGACGATGGTAGGTCACGTGACATTGGCAAAATGGTGAATGCAGTACGTCCAGATTACATTTATACTACGCACGTTCATACTATATAGATGTTAATAATGATGTTAATAATGAGAATTGGACCTTGAAAAGAAGTGTTACCGAAAATGCTTCATGTATTATTTGGTTGTGGTCAATGGCTGCGTGTTTGATAAAACTCTGTTGTTCTGGTGCATATCCATCTGGTGCTTAGTATAACCAAATAGACCAATAGCCGTCATCCTCAAAAACCATCAACACATTTACTTTTGTATAATTTCAGTGCTGTGTCGGTTTGGCAACTAAATCAGAATGGAAACCAATTAGAATCCTACAGCAAACACAGCCGAGAATCACTGTTGTGCTGAAGGCTATTGGTAAAATTTATGATATATATATATATCATAAAGCATAAAGTAATTTTATTTTTCTCATGCTTTGTCATGTAATAAATAAATGAACAGTAATAACAATAGAAATTCTTTAGTATTCTGACAGGAACAGCAGACACTGAGCTTGTTCAGCTTGATATGCCATGTAGATTCTAAATTAATGTTCTGTTTTTCTCCAGTCTCTGATCCTTTCCATCATTTTGTTTGATGTGATCCTATGACAACATCTAATTTTACATTTCTATTGCATTTAACAAGCTACTAGATGTTGACGGTGCTGTAGTTAGAACTCAATGTACTATCACTGCTCTTTTCTTCTTATTTCTAATTGGTTCCTTTCCGTGGCTGGCTTCCAAGATTAATGTATGTGCTTACAGTGCTGGTACTATAATCAGAAAACTGTGATCCCTTCATTCATTACTGATGAACAACAAATCAAGCCATACAAAAATAAGACCTGTACATTTAAAACTGTTTTAAATGCATTGTATTGCCAGTTGTTCACAGGTCTTTATTCTTACTGTACACCATCACGTTAACCGGAGTGACCTTCAACAATTCAAAAATGCTCTTGATGTCACAGTATAGGCACTTAATAAATTGATGCATGAATTATTAAAGACTCTATGAGATCAAAACTGAACTTATGTGCCCATATGTGTCATCTCTACACTACTATTCAAAAGTTTCAGTAAGATTTTTTAAAGACGTCTCTTATGCTCATAAAGTCTGATTTCATTTGAAAAACAGTAATTAAAAAAAGGTATTATTATCATCATCTTTCCTATGTGAATATCTGTTAAACTGTAATTTATTGCTGTGATCAAAGCTGTATTTTCAGCATCATTACTCCAGTCTTCAGTGTCACATGATCCTTCAGAAATCATTCTGAATTTCTGAAATTTTTTTTTTTTGTCATTTTTTTTTTTTTAAGCAGATGATTTAAAATCTACAATCTTTACAAAAATGGACCACAAATAATGAAAGAGAAAGAGCTACACTGTCCACTGCAACTGAACAAATGTACAGTATATTCATATTTCAGAAGTACTTGGTGCATTGTCCCTCATGTTGAATTTATGTTTTTATACAGGTACATAAAAAATGTAATTCCCTGAATAGCCCAGAACTATTTGAAGTGAGACACACATCTGAATGTCCAGTATAAACCACAGTTTAAACCCAGACCTTATAATCTCTAATTTATCAAAAGTTGATCAGCAGTGTTCGCTCAATATATTCTAAATCTGTAAACTACAACATTATATACACAGCACCTTTTGAGAAAAATCTAGATTTACTGCACTGCACCGTTCATAACACATATATCAAAACTAAGTATTTCTTTTTCTTTTTATTTATTTATTTATTTATTTGGACATGTACTGCCCTCTTGTGTCGTAAACATGTATTTGCATGCACACCTACTGTACACATAGGTATGTAGTAAATTTTTTTCATCTTCTTAATATTATAACATTATTTATTTTGCTCCATAAATGCAACCACTTCATTGCATGTATATTATTGCTACTTTTTGCGTGCATATTATTGCTACTATTCAGCTTGGAACAGCAGTAAATATCACATTCAAAATGCACAAAAACTACCAAAACACTTCACATAGTGAAGTGACACTTTCTACTGTTAGAATTCACTGCAGTTAATGTTACATGGACCATGTTTACATTACAGTGCAAGGTTCCTATTCCTCATTTGTCCACTTCTGTATAGATGCAGTGAAGCTGAAAAACTAACACCTGTGTAAGTGTTCAGCTACATCTAATTGTTCTGAAATTATTTCATCTTTTAGAATGAGAATATATTTCAGTATGGTATTACCGTGGAAGCATAGCAAATCACTGTCTTACTCAGTTTTGTGTTATGTTAGGTTTTAATCTCAAGTTTAAGTGTTTTGAATAGAGAAAATGTGCAAATTTGCCTGTAGGTACAGACAGTTTTGGTGATGTGTGTGGCCGAGTGAGAAATGAATTTATGTAATGTGAAAGATGTAATAACTGAATGCATTTTGTACCAAAGCAATGATAAATGATAGATGCTGTCGTGCTCACTCTGTGAAGAGTTTTGAAAAAATGACCCAAGTATTGAAAAATTGGTCCTAGTGAATTGATCCTAACGAAAAAAAGAAAACCTTAAGCTGTATGCAATGAATTATACTGTAATCAGGTTTATGAAAAAAAAGTTTTCAAAATATATTAATCAAATGTGAATAGCATATACATACGGTGGGGCTCCTGTGAAGGTGTGATAACATGTTTCTACACAAGTTTGCTGTTATCTCAGAAAACTGCTGAAAACTGTTAGCGCTCACACTTGACCTTTGCGTTGAGTAGCAGTACTCAGTATCCTGTGAGTGAAGGGTGTTAAAGCAGGTGTAAGTGTGACGGAGTTAGTCATGTCTGAATAAACTCATCCCTCAGTTAAACTCAAATCATATTTACAGTATCAAACTTACTTACAATGAAAGTCTTTTTTCTGGTTACCTAGTTTACACACGTTAGGTGGTCATGACATTTTGAGTTCGAGTCTCATATTAAACGTGCATTTAGTAGTTTGGTGCTTTAAAATGTTGAAATGCTGTTACTTAATGTCGAGACACGGCTGCCGCCTCTGTTGATAAGCTAGTAGCCTAGTGTTGTTTGATGACGTGAAAAAGCAAAGGCTGGTGTCGAAATGAAGCCTCTGAAGCTCTGCTTTCTCAGATAGTATCAGGAACCATAACACCAAACCATACACAAAAATCATTCAGAAGTACAAAAAATCAGCAGAAACTACACAAAGAAAAAACCTCTGTATTGATAGATAAACCAAGCTTTTCAGGTAAACTACACTCCTCACAATTCAACCAACCAGACTGTGCACCTTTAACATATAGATAACCCACTTGAAAGTTTTATTTAATTTTTATTGTATTTTGTAATATATGTGTGTAATATAGATACAGTGTATATATATTAACAATGTAATTTTACTGATAGATGGTTTACCATTTTGAAATGTAAAATGTGTTTAGTTGTATTATTTAGATGGACCGGTTGTCATACCATCAGGCACGTATTCCACCGCCGTCACAACTGAGCCACGCAGATGAATGGAGCCGAGAGGATCGTCCTCACCCTTACAGAGACACACAGATGATCCAAAACTGTCTTAATATTACATGAAAAACAAACAAATCTTCAGAGATGCCAGGGCGCCGTCTTTGGACACGTCTCCGGCGGGCAGCAGGAATCCCTCGTTCAGCAGTCCGGTGGCCAGCATCAGTCCCTCGGGTCTGTTTCTGGCCTTCCCCTCAGAAATCAGCCAGTCGATCACTGTGTTTCCTACCAGCGGATCCACCAGAAGACATTTACAGGTCGACAAAACTCACAGAAAGAGAGATTAAAGAGATTAAATAGAGATGTTCCTCTAGGGAAAACACCTCGGTGCTGGGTCACGGCATTACTTCTCATTTATAGTAGTAGTAGTAAGACAGGTTTGGTCTAGTTCTTCATTTTAACACTGGAGCTGAAATGTGACCCTGGAGCACAAAAGCAGTCTTAAGTCGCTGGGGTATATTTGTAGCAATAGCCAACAATACATTGTATGGGTCAAAATTATCGATTTTTCTTTTATGCCAAAAATCATTAGGATAAGTAAAGATCATGTTCCATGAAGATATTTTGTAAATTTCCTACTGTAAATATATCAAAACTTAATTTTTGATTAGTAATATGCTAAGAACTTCATTTGGACAACTTTAAAGACGATTTTCTCAATATTTAGATTTTTTTGCACCGTCAGATTCCAGATTTACAAATAGTTGTATCTCGGCCAAATATTGTCCTATCCTAACAAACCATGCATCAATGGAAAGCTCATTCATTCAGCTTTCAGATGACGTATAACTCTCAATTTCGAGAAATTGACCCTTATGACTGGTTTTGTGGTCCAGGGTCACAAATGAATATCTTACCTGTGAAACAGTGATTGAACAGCCTTTTATCCTTCTCTACCTTCAGCTCTTTAACTCCATTGTCTTGATCTTTCATTAAAACATACAGTTCACTGCAGACAGACAAAACAAAGGTAATGTTTTGACACGTTTATAATTCACAGCAGGGTTTTTAAAACTTTATTTATCATCTGTTTCTAGCAGAATGCAGCCTCTCTCTTATTCAGTAATTGAAAACGAAGTTTTATTACTGAAATCACAGTGTAATACCTCAGGTTAACATTTTCCGGTAACCGAATGGATCGACGCGTTGACTTCCTGGCAAACTTCTTGCCTCCCTGTAAACAAGTGATGGCTCTCTTGAAATCTTTAACCCAAAGCTCCCTCTCCTCAAGGTGGGTCGCTTGGAAGAAATGGTCCTGGTTCTTAGCTGTGCTGATCTTGAACACTAGCTGTTAGAAAAAAAGCATATGAAAGATATTCATGAAAAACTCTAGATAAGTCAGCAGTATATTGGTATTAAAGATGCGTGATTCCTTCACCGTTCTTTTAGTGAAGTCCTGGCACGGGCTGGTCAGAGTCGCACCCTTCAGAGGGATCATTCCCTTCGGAGCTCCCTCTCCTCAAGGTGGGTCGCTTGGAAGAAATGGTCCTGGTTCTTAGCTGTGCTGATCTTGAACACTAGCTGTTAGAAAAAAAGCATATGAAAGATATTCATGAAAAACTCTAGATAAGTCAGCAGTATATTGGTGCGTGATTCCTTCACCGTTCTTTTAGTGAAGTCCTGGCACGGGCTGGAGAGAGTCGCACCCTTCAGAGGGATCATTCCCTTCGGACTGTTGTCGGTCTTCTTCTTGTAAAACTCAATGGCATCATCTGCTAACACCACCCACACCACCTTCCATGAGTTGAGCACAGTTCCCTGCAAAACAAGAACGGTTCAGTGCTGTAGCTTCCTAAAATGGCCAACACAAATACTGAATACAAATGCAGTAGTAGTGTTGAGCTGCAAACAAATCAACAGCTAAAGGAAACATATTGCTTGATATGAAGGATTACATCAACCCTGCTTGAATTTCAATACGCGAAAGAATTTCAGTGAAGTGGAAATATTCAATTTAGGCCATTTTCACTTCTGTATTTTAGCTCACACACACAGTTGTGGGTTGAATTGGCTTATATTTTCAGATGCGCAAATCATTTCTGTTTGATTCTCAAAGACAAGAGTATTATGAAATGCTATTCCAAAACAATTTTTAGGGGTTCAATCCAAAATGTGTGGACAAAATGAAATGTATTAAGAGCCCGGTCTAATGAAAATGCGGATAAATAGTACGCCAAATAAAAACGAAAACTCGTGGTATTGATACGCAAAAATGGACTTTGGCGTGCATATGATACGCATGTGTTTGGCATGCATATAATACGCAGTTTTCGCGTGCATATGATACGAAATTTGTTGCCGTGCATATGATACGCAGTTTTCGCGTACATATGATACGCATCTACCCCACAACCCTAAACCTACCCATCGCGTAGCATATACATGCCAAAGTCCATTTTTGTGTATCAATACCACGAGTTTTCGTTTTTATTTGGCGAAATATTTAAAGGCACTTTCATGAGATCGGGTTGGTATTAAACATGCTGCAATGACTGTCTTTTTGGAAAAGAAGGAGGATGTTTCCACTTCTATTCCCGAAATAGAACAACTTCATGGAAAAACATGACAAAACATCAGCACATGACATCAGTACTGTCATACACAGTATTGTCATGGTGCATGTTCAAAAACCAAGATAGTACAGCCTGCCTTGTTACT
This sequence comes from Sinocyclocheilus anshuiensis, assembly GCF_001515605.1. Lineage (NCBI taxonomy): Eukaryota > Metazoa > Chordata > Actinopteri > Cypriniformes > Cyprinidae > Sinocyclocheilus > Sinocyclocheilus anshuiensis. Next base: position 893,296 of record NW_015546050.1, on the reverse strand, counting down.
TTTATGCTAATATAGCCTCAATTGCTCAGTGCCAGCACTGCAAAATATCGCCAATATTCTCAACTAGCCAAATGCTGTTTTGGGTTCATCTGAAGTCTCAGTTACAAAAAAAAAATATCTTTAATTTTGTCTATGCAGATTCACGACTTTCTAAAACACCCAGGTTAAAATGTTCAGTGTTGAACTGAAGATGGTGTTTGGATGAACACCGAAACATCTTGTCGTTTCTTTTCATGTAGTCCAGTGATTTTAAATAAAGAGTTTGTTTGGAATATCTTTAATTTTACTTGGCAGTAAAATGTCCTTTTAAGGTCACCAGTGATATTGACACTGACACATTTTACAGAAAACTTAATGCTCCATAACCCTGAAGCACATCATAGAAAAGCCACAGAATCACAGATAAATGGAAGATAGCACCCCAGTCTTACCTTCTTCACTAGGTATCCTTCTCTGATTATTGTTGGTTCCATTGCTATGAAGTAAAACAGTGAGTCTCAGTCTACAGGGAGTGGTGAATGTAAGACCCGTTCTGAAGTCTCAGTTACAAAAAAAAAATATCTTTAATTTTGTCTATGCAGATTCACGACTTTCTAAAACACCCAGGTTAAAATGTTCAGTGTTGAACTGAAGATGGTGTTTGGATGAACACCGAAACATCTTGTCGTTTCTTTTCATGTAGTCCAGTGATTTTAAATAAAGAGTTTGTTTGGAATATCTTTAATTTTACTTGGCAGTAAAATGTCCTTTTAAGGTCACCAGTGATATTGACACTGACACATTTTACAGAAAACTTAATGCTCCATAACCCTGAAGCACATCATAGAAAAGCCACAGAATCACAGATAAATGGAAGATAGCACCCCAGTCTTACCTTCTTCACTAGGTATCCTTCTCTGATTATTGTTGGTTCCATTGCTATGAAGTAAAACAGTGAGTCTCAGTCTACAGGATGTAAATGAATGTAAGACCCGTGCAGTTCAGCCAAATTCGTGTCTGACGTGTAACCTCAGTTGACAGTTATAGACACATATTGATGAAAGGGAAGTTGCGCACTGCCTGACAGGCAACTTCATGGTCAGCTAGTTTCCTCTGTGTTTTCAACCCACAGACAAACGAGTCAGAGGGCAAACGATACGCTTGTGTTTAGAGATAACGAACCCATGGGCACCCATGATTATTTTATGCTTGTCAATGAAAGACAAATGACAAAGACAAAAAAAATGTCCATTCTGGTCTTAATTTGAATGTGAAAATGTATATTAACATTTTATTTATTTGCTAGAATAGACATTTTCTTTTGCCTTTCCTTTCTAACAACCTCTATTTAACATCTGCAAAGAACCGTATTGTCTTAATAACGAGGCCCTTTGCTGAACCTATTATTTTGAAGCCTGCACTCGTGGGAATACTTCAACAAACTAATCACATTAGAAAAACAAAACTCACAGGAAGTTGAATGAAGATAGTTGAAGCTGTGTTTCAGAAGAGTAGTGCATTGCATGTTTGCGGCCACTGACCCGGCCTAGGATGTGTTTGAAGTTTATCAACAATAAAAAAGTAATGTTGTAACACCCATTTGAGAATTTAACACATTATCCAGTTGTTTACTGGATTATTTAATGATATGTATTTTTTTTAAATCAACCAAATGAAAGGTGTTTTTCACACGTGGTTTTGAAAGGAAGTGAGAGAGTTGTACCTCGGTACATGAGATAATACACTTTTATCTTCTATATATTACCTCATCTTCAGTGTCTTCAGATGCTGCCAAAAGTGGAAGCTAACCCAAATATTACAGACAAAATAGTCAAACTGAAGACGAACACAAAAAGTACTGAGGTGGAACTGTTATGACACAGTGATATATCAGATGGTGGTTATACCACTGTACTTGGTATTATGATACTAATATGCATTGTATTGTGATAAGTGATTACCAAATCAAATACAGTGGTGTTTACATAGTAATGGTGTGACTTGTATTTTGATACCATGGTTTTGATTCTTGTTCATATAAGTCTACCATGTCATTTACACCATGCTGAAAAAATTAAATAAAAATAGAAACCATCACAGAATTTGTAATGGTTTTACTGGTTATAATGGGAGTTGTATTGGTTTTAATGGACACTGTAATGGTCCCTGTGGGTCTCTACTTGGGCCCATTTCAATAGGGAGGTTCAACCAACTCTGAGTTGACTTACCCTGAGATAGGAAACTCTGAGTTTTCGGGGTCAGAACAGGGGTGTATTCCAGAAAGGAGGTTCAACAAACTCTGAGTTAAAACTTGAACTCTGAGTTGACTTACCCTGAGATAGGAAACTCTGAGTTTTCGGGGTCAGAACAGGGGTGTATTCCAGAAAGGAGGTTCAACAAACTCTGAGTTAAAACTTGAACTCTGAGTTGACTTACCCTGAGATAGGAAACTCTGAGTTTTCGGGGTCAGAACAGGGGTGTATTCCAGAAAGGAGGTTCAACAAACTCTGAGTTAAAACTTGAACTCTGAGTTGACTTACCCTGAGATAGGAAACTCTGAGTTTTCGGGGTCAGAACAGGGGTGTATTCCAGAAAGGAGGTTCAACAAACTCTGAGTTAAAACTTGAACTCTGAGTTGACTTACCCTGAGATAGGAAACTCTGAGTTTTCGGGGTCAGAACAGGGGTGTATTCCAGAAAGGAGGTTCAACAAACTCTGAGTTAAAACTTGAACTCTTAGTTGACTTACCCTGAGATGGGAAACTCTGAGTTTTCGGGTTCAGAGCAGCTGAATTGAGTTAGTTCAATTGACTCTGAGTAGGTTGACTCCGAGTTTAGGAATCAATAATGCGCGGGACTCGAGGAAGTGGCAAGAAGCAGCAGCGAAATGTAGCAAAATTACTGACCTGTTCAGGGCTTCAAGCGCAGGTCAGTTTCATCTGTAAATAGGCTACTGTATTTTTGTCTTTGTTAATTTAGTTAAGTATTAAACTGCTAGCAAATATTAGCATCCCATTATTATCCACAGTCAGAATACTGTATGTTAAAGGACATCATTATTATCTATTGTAAAGTTGCATTAATAAATGTAGCAGCCAGATGTTCACATCAATTTATAGTAAAGGAGGGAGCTAGAGCAGACAACACCACAAAAGATATGAGTATTGCTGTTCAGTATTATTTTCCTATAAACATATTGTACTGATTTTGACATTTAGGCACTTTAGAAAATTGTAAAATATTTGTATGAAATATAGGTTTGTTAATCTCGGGTATTAAATAGATTTTTAAGATAAATAACAATAATAACACATTGTCCTAATGTAATCCATTGAATTTAACTAAAATTTAGACTGTGTGCAAACAAATTGCAATGAGGTGGCTGTTTTGCAACGAGGTGGAGACTGTTCTGTGCATAACAAGTAGACCTGCTGGTAAAGAAGTGACAGGTACAAGAAAAATAGCCAAAAATTTTTTTTATAAAAAATGTACACACATAAACAGAAGGGAGAAAACGCGATATCAAAGAAAACAAAGAAACGGAAAAGGGAAGTGAAGGTGCTGTTCAAGAGAGAAACTTTAATTATTTTGCATGGCCTGAGCCTTAGGATTTAGACATTTTTATGTGACGGCCATACAAATAATAGGGTTGTCTCTGTGGTTTCAAAATTTGTTGTGGGTGTATGATGAGTGTGAGATTTCCCGGCCTGAAGTGGTGTCCCAGTCCGGCCCTGTATGTATGTGTATATATATATGACTTACGATGTTTCTCTTTGCACATGTACAGTATTATGTGAAGCATCCGTATAGTCTGTATTTTATTTTATTTTTTATATATATTTTTTTTTTATTATTTTTTTTTTCAGCAGGGCAATACATGGTACTTAAAGGTAGTTAAAAAAATATTGTATTTGATGCATGGCACATGCTCAAAAAGCAAAATATAGCCTACCATAATATTTTGATGCCTATTGTTCAGTGGCAACACTGCAAAGACTTACTGGTCACACTTGATATCCTTGAGCAACAGAAGCCTGCTGTACTGGAAGTCACTTATTTTGGCATAAGCATATTTGAATGATGAAGCCAAACACACAAATGCTGTATCGGGTTATTCTGAAGTGGGCTCCACCGCCTCTCTCTTGATCTCATTAGGTCGCACAGACACGCGCTTGTTCGGATTACTCTTCGTGTGGGGATTATGGACAGGAACAGCAGACATGACTTTGGACGTGCTTTATGCGATGTGGTTTTTTTACGCGTTACGGCGTAACGATTTAGTTCAGCCTGAAATATCTTGACCTGTTTCCTTGCACCTGACTGCCTTCTCCGCATCATTTGGCATCATGGCTGACATACCCCAACTGATTAAAATCGGCGTTTCGCTGAAGACCACTCCGAATAGCGGACCAGTCTACTTCAAATCGGACGGGACGAGATTCGGTCAGACCCGAACCATCAAATTATTGACGGGAACTAAATATAAGATCGATGTGATCGTGAAACCGGGAGCGGTTGAGGCGACGTGAGTAGATAGTAATTTGAGAATTTGATAGTAATTTCAGAAATTGAAAATATGTTATTGGTTGTCTCATTTTGAACTGAAATTTCTTGTTTTGAATAAAGCTGGGTTTGCATCAGCGTTGAGAGATAAGATGCATTGATGCATTTCAATGTCTGAGAAATAATTTTTCATGCTTATAGGAATAAATAAACGACGTGTTTTTGTGATGTAAAATTACAAATGACTAGTGGTACCATTTTATAGCACAAGAGTAGTTTGACATAGCCTATACAAGACAGTAATGCTGAATTATTATTGTAGGCTATACATATCATTGTACTTGGTACTCAATAAAAAAAAAACAATACCATAGTATTGTCATGGTTAACTGATTATAGTACAAATAAATGAAATGAAATGAAAGCAACACAGAATTCCGTGTGTAGCATGTTGTGACACATATGGGATGTCATGATTGTGGGGCTTATCCTACAGGATTGTGTCTACATCTCATGCACTGACAGAGGGAGCTGACAGGTTGCTTTCTTTGGCAGTCAAATCCAGACGATTAAGGCATCAGCCATGTCTGACTGGCTGCATGTTGTAATGCATGAAGTATTCTTTGTTGCATGTAGGCCTACACATATCTAGGCAAAGATGTCTGACAATTCGAATAGACATTGCGATCTGAATTTCTGTTTCACTTAGAAGAGGTATTTGTTATAATTTAGCATACGCTTTCCATCAGCGCACATATATAAGCGCAGTAAATGACTGATATTCAGAATGTGGAATAGGTTTTGTTAAATCGTAATATAAAAATGCAATAAGTAAGCTGTCAATGTTTAGCTGGTGTTGGTGTGACTGTCTCTCCCTGTCTCACCTACACGTCTCATTCCTCAGATCCATGACTATTGGCGGAGTGACTTTCCCTCTGGAGCAGCAGTCTAAAGACCCTCAGTCTGTAGTGTACACTGGGATGTATGACACTGAGGGAGTGACACACACCAAAAGCGGCGAGAGGCAACCTGTTCAGGTCAACATACAGGTGAGAACTGACAACCTGACAAGCTGAAGGTTTTTCAAATGGGTTTATGAGGTTTCTCTTTGAAGCTTATCTTAGAAATAGGAAGTACAGCAATGCAGCTCACTAGGATTTGAAACGAGGAATATATTATAGCAGCCATGTGACTAAAAAATAAGAGTTTCGCCTGATGTGTCGTTTCTGTGCTCGACAGTTCACTCTGGCAGGGCTTTTCGAGACCGTCTGGCAGGTCAAGTTCTACAACTACAACAAGAGAGACCACTGCCAATGGGGGAACAGCTTCAACAGCATCGAGTACGAGTGTAAACCCAACGACACGCGCACCCTCATGTGGATCAATAAAGAACTGTTTCTGTAAAAGAGTCTATGGCTAACTGTGAGAGAAGACAATCTCATGAAGCAACATATACTGAGCTAAACACACTGTCGTTCTCATTGAAATAGGAACCAGCGGTTCCTGATAGGGTAGGTATGTAGCCTTTCCTGTTAGTGACGGTTTGTGATGAAGTGCGAGTTTTGTTGGATTTGTCTTGGTGCTGCTGGAAAATCAAGGCATTGTGTCTAATGCAAAATAGTTGTACGTTACCCTGTGTTGTCTCTTTTGCAGTTTTCCTTCCAGTTGTCTACCTCTGAAGAACCCAGTGAGGATGAAGTTCACTTTTATATTTATAGTTTACAGATTTGATATAGATTTCATGTTAGAATTGTTAGCATACAGTTTGTTTAATCCAAGTAAATGTAGCATTTTTGCAGTAAATTTTACCTATATTAATATATTTCTAGTGTGTCTTTTTATGAGTGTTTTGTAATGGTGCATTGTTATCTGTGTGCAATAATTGTAAGTTGGGTGTATTTTTCCATATTTTTCCATTTTTCAAAATGGCAATGCTCTTTAAAAGAAAAATAAAGTATACCAAAAATGGGATGTGGTGTGCTTTGAGTATTCTTGGACTTGCACATGTCGGCATGCATGCAGCACCACACAGAGGTTTTCAGACCCCAGTGTCACTGCAGAAATACCCTTATTTTTTATTTTTTATTTTTTTTTGTAAAAAAAAACTCTGATTTTCCCACAACTGGAAATGACGGATAATAGAGGGTTACCAAGATAAAGTAGCACTTGTCTCTTCAAATGATCTCAACATGCAGCCAGCAGGTGGCGCTGCAGCATAGCGTTTATGAAATATGAAGAAGATTAGGTGTTGCCATGTTCATAAAACATTTTAAGACCTTAACATTGAACAAAAAAAAGGTAGCTAGCCGCACACTGAATCCAATGCAGATTGGAAAGATTTTTTTTTAAATAAATTGCATCATGCAAAAAAGTGCAGAGTGCATGTGAGTTAAAAACAGATGGACATGAGCAAGCAGACGTTTCAGCACATTGCTATCTTCAGCGCTCACTTTATAACAAACATTCACCCTTTTCAAGTAGACTGACAATTAAGGACAATCAGAGTTCAATTAACAAAGGTAGACCTCAATTATCACATGTGAGCTCCAAGAGAGTCTGGTCATTGACATATCTGGCACAGAATATTACAGATGAAAGATTTAAACAATGCAAATATAACAATATAATAGGAAAAACAGAAAAAAAATATTACAAAATAAAACAGGAAAATTCTAGTTCTTCATTCAAAGCCTGAGGAAATAAAGACTTGAGTTCCGAGATCCAGAAGGCCTCCCTTTGCAACAATTTAACATTAGTGATACCCTCATGATATGTAAATTTGATGGAAGGCCTAAGACAGTTCATATATCGAGCAAATGCTTCAAAGTCACTTTCAGAGCCTTTGTAAATGACAAAGCAGTCAAGTCAAGACCTTAACATCTTAAATGAGGTAAGACCCTAAGACCACGACAAGACCTTAAAGTAAGGTGGGGTAAGACCACTTTAAAACCGTCTTAAAGGGTTTAAGGACTCTCAATCAGATTAGGTTTTAACATAACAAATATATATATATATATATGTCCATCTCACTGAAGTGCGAATAGTTGAATATATATATATATATAATTTCAGACATTTTTTGTGGTGATTTTAAAAAGTATGTTTAACTAAGGTTACTCCAGACTTTAAGGGGAAAAATAATGTTCTATAAAAATAGAGAGAATAATGAAACAGTAGTAATGATTTCATATTCAGTTTTCTAAAAATGGTTAACAATTATTACGTTAAACATTAAGTTAATATCTGAAGTCAAACTAATACAGAAAAACATAGCAGAATCTATATTTCCCGTACTGCTGTACTTACCCACCAAAAATGTCACTTTTTGGAGGATAATGCCATTATAGCTTCTCTCAAGGATATTACAAAAATGACTAACAGGTGTGAAGTGATATTTATGGAACTGGAAGAATTTATACATTCACTAACCATGTAATCTTTGTTCTCCCATAGAATGTTTTAATTTTAGACGTATTAAGACATATATCCATGGGAAGGACATGAAAATAACAGTAGGCCTACAGTAAGAACGAGCCGACTCCAGCGAGTCCACTGTGTTTGAGTGAGCGTGAAGGGAGGGAGTGGAGCAAAGGTTTCCCGTATGTAATGTACCGAAGCACCGCCCATCAGCGCTTCTTTGCCCCGCCTCTTTCGCGCGTCGTCCAATAGCAGCGAGCCTCCTCCGCTCCTCCCTCCCTCCGCGCCCTGCGGCTCTTCCTCGCGTCACTGCTGCAGTGAAACCCACGGAAGCGGACGGAAAATAGGTTACGCTGCTGCTGTGTTAAAACCAGCCTTTTCTTCACAAAACAACAAGACCAAGAGCAGAATTTTCCTCTTATTTTTGTGCTGTCATTTACTGCTGTTCATTTCCGAGGGGGAATTCCGTCGTGCAGGCAGCAAAATGGTAAGGAACACAACACGCTTGCAGCGCTGTAAACAAACACCATATATCCTAGTTTCAAATGCATCCTGCAAACACTGGCCAACAAATTCAACGTTGGCTAAGCTGTCATAGCATGAAGATTTATGGGTTTCCTATTGTGCATCTGCCAGGTTGAGTGTCTATTCTTAGTCTTTTTCATGCAAAGTGGTTGCAAAATGAATGCTTAGCTGAGTAACACAGTGCTGGTGCTTCGTGTGATGCTGTTTGGCATTTAAAGTCAAAGCCAGAGCTATTAAGTATGACAATACATGCAGACATGACAGTCATTAAAAGAAGCAGACATTTCCATTGCTATTATTGCATCAACAGTTTGATAAATAAGAGAACTGGATACTGTTTCAAGTCGTTTCATCTCGCCTATAATCCATTTTTATACTTATTCTTTGAATTATGCACTTATCCATACAATGTAGCCTGCAGTACTGCAACTCTACATTCAGCACTTTCAATGATTAGTACTGAAGTGCTTCATGCCCAGATAACAAATACGGTGTTGTGGTGGTACAGTGATGGTATCCGATGGCAATACCGTGATATTGAATGATTATAACATTTATATAATATTTACATGGTACTTCAAAGAAAACCGTGAATACTATAGAGATCCACGGTATTATTGTCCAGATGTACCATCATCACCAATGTTGTAAATGTCTGTTACACTAGAAATTCAGTAGTGAAGTTCTGGTGTTACGAAGTCATACACCAGAAACTCATTACACTTGGTTGTTAATGTGATGACTCACAGATTGCAGTGTAAACCAGCAAGAAGATGCCATCACCTATAGCCTACCTTGGAAAACAGCAAGCTTCTAGCTGATTCTTTTCATTAAAGTTAAGTGGAACAAGAACTAGGTCTGTCCTACCACGTTCTGTTCCAGGTCCTTAGGGCTTCTTCATTTTAATAAAACTGTGCGCCATAGTGGATGTCTTTTTCTGGAAGAGTCTTGTGACAGACTGACAGCAGTTGGGAGGGGTGTCGTCTCAAACACTGCCATGCTGTCAACTTGAGGTCAAACTGCAAGCCCTGAAACGCTGAGTTTGTGTGAACTAAATATCAGTCTTTATGAAGACTGATGTGGTGCTGCTTATTCAGTGCCTTACAAAATGCTCCAGAGTCCAGACCCTTGACGACCGGTAATTCTTTTATTGACTATATTACAAATATTGTGTTGGTATGCCTAGTGCTGGGCGGTATACCGGTTCATACCGAATACCGGTGTTTATTTTTGTTATGATATGGATTTTTAAAATACCGCAATACCGGTGTATGTTGCTTAAACAACGTTCGGAACGCGACTGTTTGAAAGGGGTCTCTTTTCACTGTTGCACTGTAGTGAGGGAGCAGCTGTATGTGTTACTAAGCGTGAAAGTTCCGAAACTGAAGCTGTAGAACTAATAGAACGTGATGACACAGAAGAACTCATCCACAATATCCACACTGACCGCCACAAATATCCACCGCCCCCTGCCATCAGCTCCCGTGTCTCACACACACGAGCGCGACTTTAGCACTAGATTTAGCAACTTTCAGACCCTTTTAGCGGCTTTTTT
>NW_015546050.1:875398-883298 GCF_001515605.1 Sinocyclocheilus anshuiensis | reverse complement strand
CAGAGACTTATATTACATATTGTAAAAAGGGGCATAATATGTCTCCTTTAATTTAATGGTTTAATTAAATTTTAATGATCAAAAATTGAATTCATACATCTTTAAACATTTATATATTTGTTTTATTGTTTGTTTGTTTGTTTACTTACAATAGTACATTTACGCATTTAGAAGACGCTTAAGCGACTTGCAGTGCATTCAGGCTATACATTTTTTTTACCAGTATGTGTGTTCCCTGGGAATTGAACCCACGACCTTTTGCGCTGCTAACGCAATGCTCTACCACTGAGCCACAAGATTTATGATTTAATTTTAAACGTATTATCATAAATGGTTGTGGTGAAATAAAGGCAAAAACCAGCAACAATTTAATTAATGTTTTGAAATGCAATTAAATTCATAAATATCCGGGGGGTTTTTTGCGCTTTACATTTAAAAATCACATCACCGTTATTGAAAAAAATTATATCGCGATACATATTGATATTGAATTATTGTCCAGCCCTAATTCAGACACTATTCCATATCACAATATGAATAATCTTTGACATTCTGCATTATACAGTAACCTCTATTTCTGTGACTGTATTCCACGATTCCATACAATTCTAATGTTTTCTGCATCATGGAAATAATAGAGCCTTAGATTTACTTCAGGCACTAAAGAATTATTATTAGTATGCCTGAGGGGGTCAAGGTTTTCACTGGACGTCATGTAAGGTCTGGTACATTGCAGTTTATTCTGTTGGAGAACCGCCCACCTAGACAGGAAGAGCCGCCTGTCTGACATGTAAAGCTAGTATTGTTCCTGCGTGGAGTTGAGATCAATAGGAATGCTAGCGGCTGGCTTTCTCCAGGTATTAGACACACACACTAGTCAAGCGGAGGCCTGCACTCAGGCTGTGTGCAGCTGTTTGTGAGCATTAGTCATTTGTTGTGGGCATTGTAAAGGAAAATGAAGAACGATCATATCAGTTCTCTCCCCTTTATTACTCATGTTTGCAATTTTACCTTTAGTAGAAAATAATAATCTTTAGTTTTAGGGCTGATATTTTTTAGTTATTACCACCATAGACAGGTGGTTTTCGGAATATTTTTTTGCTAGTGCTGGGCGATAAAACAATAACGATAAAACTGGGCGATAAAACAATAAAAAGTGTTCAGTATAATGTTTATGCACCAAAAGCGGAAGGAATCAGCTCTACTCATTTGAACTGCACCACACGGAGCATTTATCCACTCGGGTCAAAGTTCAGACGGCATGCGTTTACTCGCTGATAAGTGTCGGTCACGCAACACTAAACAGCGCTGTGAGATCCAGTGTGAAGCGCTTGAATTCAGCGAAGAACAAAACTAGTTTAAAGGCAGATGAAACAGTGCTGACAAACAGCAGAAACACTGTGCACAGCGATACAGTCAGAAGGCTTTTCAATCTACAAATCACCATCATTTACCATGGATTTACTGTAGTAACTCTAACAGCACCATGGTATTGTGGGAGAAATGTGGGATATTCATATCAAATTGTATTATATTTGTAATGTAGACATGTAATAAATGTGTTAAAGGAGTCATAGTATATGATTACAGTATTTTTTGTGATTGTGCATTTATACTAAATTTATTTAGATTACTGTTTTTCATACAAATACCTAGAAACCATATAGTTACATATTACCATGGCTATATGTGTGGTTTTAACTGTGGTTATCACGCTCTGTGGGATATTCATATCAAATTGTATTATATTTGTAATGTAGACATGTAATAAATGTGTTAAAGGAGTCATAGTATATGATTACAGTATTTTTTGTGATTAAGCTAAGCTTTTGTGCATTTATACTAAATTTATTTAGATTACTGTTTTTCATACAAATACCTAGAAACCATATCTTTACCATGGCTATATGTGTGGTTTTAACTGTGGTTATCACGCTCTGTATGCTATATGGAAGACCAATGGTTAATTTGAATAAAACTCAAACAGTCAGAATAATTAAATTTCACTATATAAACATGAGGCTGTTACAATTTGTCCAGATGTTACTGTTTTTGATCATGAACATAAATTTGCATCTGCATCCTAACTCAAGCTACTACTACTGTCAACTCAAGGGCGAACGTAGTTCCAGGCAGCTCTCTTGACCGCGTTACAGTTCCATATCACTTTGCATAGTTAACTGTAATAACGGAAATTAGCATACAGTACCTATACAGCACACAGGATTTTCTGCAATCACACGTGCGCGCACGCACACTACGGTCGCGCAGTTTGCACAAAAAGGTGTTGTCAGCACTGCCCTGACGATTTGATCCCGTCCGCGTTTTCGCAGAAACCATATGGCGCTAGAAATGTAACCACGCTTCAGAACATTTCGGCTTGCCCTGTGTGTTGTTTGAACGAGTTGCAGGGGTGACCTCACGTCACAGCGTCTCTCTTTCTCTCTCTGTAGCGTATGCGCCCAGATGCGTTCTCAGGTACCGAAATTTGGCACCGATTGATTTAACGTGAATATAATACTACCGAGGTGCTCGGTAGTACCGACGCAATTCGGTCAGTACCCTTAAAAGTACCAAGTTCGGTACCCAACCCTAAATATCACTCATTAGAACATGCAGAAACTAAGAAATTAATTTTTCTATTAAGATATTTATTTTAAGGAAAAATTACTAGAAAATTGTAAAGAATTCAAACACGTGAAGTGTTTGTTATGTTATGAGTAGTTTAAAACCACAATTAATGGTCTGTTTTCCACAGCTTTCACTGATCTTCAAAAATCTGCCATTTAGCTTTAAAAATAAATATTTTAAATTCATCGTGATAATTCGTGATATATCAACTGATATGAAAAATTTGATCATGATATTTTTTTGGCCATATCACCCAGCCCTAATTCCTATACTAGAATAGAGTCTAATTTCAGACTTATAAAACAGGGAGAATCACACAGAACCCATGTCCACGTCTATTCAAGGGTATACTTTGTTTTGTGAATTTTCAGGAATGGATGCTGTGGAAAAGCAATAGATTAAAGCGTATGTCTGAGGTTTGTGTGTGTGTGTGTGTGTGTGTGTTGGAGATGTTTCCTCTATGTCTAGTCTAACATCTCCATCACAAACCACTGCTTTGGCCTCAAACCGTATTGCTTAAATGTAATTGGCACGAGCAAAAAGGACATCAAAGACTGACATTTATGAATATGACCAGCTATAAGCAGCATCTCCAGCCATGACACATTTGTCATTCATTCTCTCTATTCATTTTACACTGTTATTGAAGATGTTTCAGCGAGTTTTGTTTGTGTATTTATGTTTGCTCTGCAGGGAGCAAGGGTGTGCGTTCACTGTGCAGTGCATGTTTTGTGCGGTCTAATTGACTCTGAATGGTGAATGCATTATTTATGAACTGCGCTGAGTTTTTGCCTCTTAGGTCTTCCAGACAATGTTCAGCCCACGAAAGAGTTCATTTACATCTCAGAAGAGCCCACTAATGATTCAGGGTTTCATTTAAAACGCCATCTTTTTCTGTCTATTCTCTCTTTTCTGAGCTGCAAGGCTCGTGGATAGTAAGGTCTACTGTGAATAATCATTGGTGTCATTTGTTTATTTTGGACTCAGGGGATCTGGTATTAATAACTCAGTTCCACTCTTCAAAAACACTTCAGATGCCATTTTACTGCGGCTCTGCATTTGCATATACTGCATCTGCATTTCACAGTCAGTTTCATAGATTTGTGACGTTTCATCTCTGAGGATGCAAGACAAAACCACAAAGAGTCCTGCAGAATCGGTATATTTGTAGTGTAATTAATAAATGTTCTGTCATGAAATTTTTTGCAAAAACATCTCCAGATAAAATTCAAGACAAACAATAATATTTTAAATAAGAAAATTAACGTTGCCAAAAATGATTTTTTTTGTGTGTGTGTGTAATCCCTGTTATTCGCATACTGTAATGCAGTATGTTTTTTTTCTTTTGCTGTACAGTTAAAATTACTCTAATGCAAAAAATAATATTTAACATCATGATTAAATGTTATGCACTCAAACAAGTGGGACTGTCTGTGTCCTGTGTCTTAATGATGGATTTGTTTCTTACAAACACGCAGCAAAAATAATTCTAATCAGTAAAAAGAGGATACAGTTTACAGTCCGTTTCACCTGAACTGAATCTGATCCACGCCACTTCATACAAGTTTGCTTTCTGTCCAGAAGCCACGCACGGACCGAGAACAACCCAAGACGTTTGCAGGCCCAACAGCAGTGGCGCTGTGACCTGTATGCACAGCATTCACACTGCCTGCCTCATTTCAGCATAACACACGTTCTGGATCATCGAAGCCTTTCTGCAAACAAATATATTCATAGGCAAGGCAGGCTAATGCTGGGGAGCTTTGCCTGTGCATCTCACCCAGAATTTAACCAGATGCATTAGAACATCAAGACTTCACATTGGTTATTTCAGTAGCAAAAAAACTAAAAATCAAAAGGGTTATTCAAGCTAGGAATAAGTAGTATACAGAAAGCGAGCAGAGAACGCGCTCATCACTGAAGCGGCTCATGACTTCAGTCCAGCGCGAGTTCTGCACTCTGACTGAACGATTCTCCCTTTCAAATCTTTGTATCTAAATTCGTTTCGATAGCCAGCCCAGCTGTAGCTTTTTCCATCTCTTTGTATTGCTGCTGTGGGGCTTCAGCTCTCGCTGCTGATCACATGATCCGTTCACAAAGCCCACGCTGCTGCACAACACCAAGCCCAGATACACTCACACACATCACACATTCACCCTGACATAGCGCTAATGTGCAAACCGCTGCTGTTTAGTCAAAACACACAAAGAATCCAGACCTGAAATGTTTAAAACTAAGCAAAAGCTGCTCCAGTACCTGTGTATGAGCTTCATTTATTACAGAGAATGAATCAGTCAGACTCTCATCTGTCCCTCGCTACTGTGACGGAGACAGAATATAGGCCTTTGAACCCTTGAACTGAATGGGACTTTATAAATAATAAATCAAAGCAGATGGAGATACAGAGAGTGGAGCCATTTAGTATTTCATCTTCTAGAACAGAGCAGCGTTTGGTTTGTATCACTGGTTATGCTCGAGACATAGAAACGTTAGTATGTAGGATTCTGTTGTTAATATTTTTGTTGTTAAAGTTTCAAAATGATCTAAATAAGAACAGGTTGGCAGGGCATCAATGGTAGGCTAATTTATTTGTTTGTTTTTTCTTATTGTAATGTGCTTAAAAAAAAAAAGAAAATTAGTTTTATTTATTCAATATTTATTTATTTGTATATCACCAAAAAAAGATTTTTGTTTTTTAGATTTATTCAAGATTTATTTTTTATTTCAACATTTATTTTAAACTTTTTTTTTTTATTTGACATAACGTCTCGGTTACGTATGTAACCCTCGTTCCCTGAAGGAGGGAACGGAGACGTCACGTCGGCTGACCGACGAAATTGGGATCTCGCTTAGAGAGACCAATCCACTTCGAGTGTAAACTAAACGAGCCAATGCACATTGGCATGCGATTATTGCATCCAGCTGCTGCTGATCACAGCGTGAGTATAAGTAGGCAGCAGATGCAACGCATATTCAGGTTTTCGCTGAGGAGCCGAGCCGGTGACCCGGCCGCTCAGCGGTGGTACAGGAGCTGTGGCGACGGGACGTCTCCATTCCCTCCTTCAGGGAACGAGGGTTACATACGTAACCGAGACGTTCCCTTTCAGTCGGTCACTCCCGACGTCCTCTCTAAGCGAGATCCCAATTTCGTCGGTCAGCCGACGTGACGTCGGGAGTGACCGACTGAAAGGGAACAATATATATTAGACCTCGTCATAATTTTAAAATGCCTCAGATACTAAATGTAATTAACTTTTACTTGTGAAGTGCTTTTCGCAATACATATCGTTTCAAAGCAGCTTTACACAAGTCCAGTATTTCTACATTACAAATGAAAAATCTGTTATCAGAGATGCCTGTGACATTAAAGCAAAGCTTGCATGATGTAATCGTGATCATTACAATATAAGGTTCATTTGGCGGGTTTGTACGTTGATGCAGAGTTGGCGTCGTCTCTTCACAGGTGTTGCGCTCATCTGAAATCTTCCTAATGGTTTACTGGGTTTGAATGTCTCCCAAATTACAGTGTTTTTGATCCCTAAAATATGATGCTTCTTTATTATTATATATTATATAATACATTGCTGTGTTTGACTTTAATCTAATATCTGTATGAGAGAGGTCATGTGTAGTACATTTAAGAAAGGTTCATGAAATCTGCATGTTTATGTTCTTCTTTTGTAGGGAAATGAGGCAAGTTATCCCCTGGAAATGTGCTCGCATTGTAAGTATCATTACATTTCTACCTAATTTGCAAATGATTTTCTAAAAAAGCTGATCAAACCTAGATGGTGACTGAAGCGTGATCACTCTTAACTGAATTGCTAGCTGTGAAACAGATATGAATCAAGCTAAATATGGTGAAGTAAAGCTTGTCTCCAGAGATTCTGAGGCTTATTTTTAGCCCTGAAACTTTTTAATTGGTTTTGCTTCCCTCTGATGTGTGCGAATGTTTGACGCATGCGAAACAAGCGAGAGATCAGGAGCGTCTGCGGTAGGCCAGGCCAGAGTTAGTTCATATTTGTCAAACCTGCTAGGACAGGGATTCTGAGTGATGTGCTGCAAACACCAGCACATAAGTGTGTGTGTGTGTGTGTGTGTGTGTGTGTGTGTGTGTGTGAGACAGCCTGACCTGCAACAGCTTTGGCGACTTCAGCGATCTGGCATATATGCAGCTCTCTCTCACACATACACGGGACAGCTGTTCACTACATCAACAAACACACGTCTGCTTATGGGTCTGTAAATCTACAGAGCTTCTCACAAACATGTGTCCAATTCACTGTAAAACAAAAAGAAAAAAAATTAGGAAAATGTATTTTCCATAAAGACTTTTTTTGCATTGTGATTTTATGTATGATGTTATAGTCCAGCCAGATTATAGCAGAGCTGTTATAATTACTCCTCATTCTTTGTACTAGTAATGTACTAGTCATTCTTTTTAATGCAATACAAATGAATGAGGATGCAAAAGCGCCATGAAAGTGTCATCAAAGACTCGAATGCTCAAACATCAGACTGAAATTCATGTTGTTATTCACTGATAATTGTGAATTGTCTGAACTTGAGAATCATTGCAACTGAATCATTGATCATCCCAAAGTAAACAAATCATTCAGACTGGTTCAGGGATTAAAGTTCTCCGTTGCTACGACAGATTTCCGTTAATTGCAGCGAGTCTACGACGGATTTCCGTCAATTTTGAAAAAATGAGGGGAAAAGAAACATTTAGCGCATTGTTGTTGTTGTACCAAAAATCATCCCCGCCACGGCTGCAGCTTGACAACATAGTGACGCCGCTCGCATCATTCACAGTCGGGTTATTAGCAGAGAACACAGAGCAGGTCTTGAATTTCAGGTGCGGGATTGCAGCTATTAATAATAATTCTACTCATTCCCGCAGGTTTTCGCGCTTATAACATGATGACAGATGACGGAACGTATCATTTGCATGTACTTTTGAGTCTTGAGAACTCTCATTTTCTGTGCGCCCACAGATCGCGCGATAAGGAGAGTGACAGATTTTAATCATTATTAAAGGACATCATGACGCCGCTCGCATCATTCACAGTCGGGTTATTAGCAGAGAACACAGAGCAGGTCTTGAATTTCAGGTGCGGGATTGCAGCTATTAATAATAATTCTACTCATTCCCGCAGGTTTTCGCGCTTATAACATGATGACAGATGACGGAACGTATCATTTGCATGTACTTTTGAGTCTTGAGAACTCTCATTTTCTGTGCGCCCACAGATGGCGAGATAAGGAG
>NW_015546050.1:872716-873014 GCF_001515605.1 Sinocyclocheilus anshuiensis | reverse complement strand
ACTAATTTCATATGATTGGTAACTTATTTGTCTTATTCTACTTATTATTATATTGTTTTAAATAGAAATTTAAAAAAGCGTATAAACATACATTTTTGAATTTGACATGAAAATTATGCCATTACAAAGGTAAAAAGAAAATGCCTCTGTAAATCACTTCATCTCATATTAGGAAGGCAAATTTTTTATCAGAATTTTTGATTATTAATCAGAAGGTGCTCCTTAATTTTTTTAAATTAGGAGGACAAGCGCTCCTGATTACAAGAAGAAAAACACTGCTCTTAAACTGGGTGTGTGA
>NW_015546050.1:871070-872659 GCF_001515605.1 Sinocyclocheilus anshuiensis | reverse complement strand
ACCTGATTCTTTGGTGGGGAGGGGGCGTGGTCCATGGGAAATAGTCCTGCCACCACAGCTGGAAAAAATCCTAGTGTAGTGTTTCACTGCATACTTTTAATAAAATTAGAAAAATGCCATTACAAAAGTAAAAAGAAAATGCCCCTGTAAATCACTTTGAGTCAAGTATCACCTCATATTAGGAAGGATAATTTTTGATCAGAATTTTTGATTATTGATCAGAAGGTGCTCCTACATTTTTTTTAATTAGGAGGACAAGAGCTCCTAAAAAGAAAAGTAAGCATAGAGCCATGTATCAGTATATTAGAGCCGTGCATGAGGTCTTAAAGAGACAGCAGCCTAAAAAACCCTCCATTATACAGTGAAGACTAACCAGTGTTATTTTACAGCTGAATAGATTATAGTTAGACCTAACTGAAAAAAATTAAGTACTGTTAATTTAATTGGTATCTTATTGTTTTTGTTTGTGCTATTGATTGTCATTCATTTATTTGTTCTTATTTTATTATTTACTATTTAGTTGTCTTTTTTCGTTAAAATAAATTCAATTCTGAGTGCACCTGATTCTTGGGTGGGGAGGGGAGGGGGCGTGGTCCATGAGAAATAGTCCTGCCACCACAGCTGGAAAAAATCCTAGGAAACACTGCATACATTTAATAAAATTAGAAAAATGCCATTACAAAGGTAAAAAGAAAATACCGCTGTAAGTCACTTTGAGTCAAAAGTCACCTCATATTAGGAAGGCTAATTTTTGATCGTCACCTCGTATTAGGAAGGCTGAATTTTTGATCAGAATTTTTTATTATTGATCAGAAGGTGCTCCTAAATTTTGTAAATTAGGAGGACAAGCGCTCCTAATTACAAGAAAAAACTGCTCTTAAACTGGGTGTGTGACAGGTATGGCTGAGGAATGGGGTTTGGCTGAGGAAACATTTTCAGTCAAAACATTTTTTTTTGCTTTAACCCCTGCTGGTTTTGTGAACCAGATCATTCATTGTTAATTACTCTCAGTGGTGATTCTCATCACTGCAATACAGTGTGTGGTTGTTTTTTTTTTTAAGGTCACAAAAACGTGCCAAATGCAAAGTGTTTTTGGGTTTGACCCTTCACTTTTTTTGTAGCCTCATTGGACTAAATCTACATGAGCTTCTGCCTGTATTTTTGTGTTTGGATCCTGTTTTCTTCTTTTTCTTGTTTTGCATTTGGTTTGGATCTACACGCCAAAATCAAAATTCTGATAAAAAAGCATAGAACCAAATACAAAAACTTACTTGGTGCTGCACTTTTTATCAGAATTTTGATTTTAAGCTTTTTTTTTAAATGGGTCATATGATGCGATTTCAAGTTTTCCTTTCTCTTTGGAGTGTTACAAGCTGTTTGTGCATAGATAGAAGCTTCAGATGTGTGCAGTGCATTTTACGGAGGACGAGGACTGTTTCCTGGGAGAGTAGCCTACAATCCCGGTGTTCTGACAAATAATTCTGACTCACAGCCTGTAAGTACGTTTTCATATATAAAGAATTTGCCACTGACGATTCAAACGCGAGTTTTGAGCAGTGTAGAGTAGCGCTTGTTGTTTGTCATTTCTC
>NW_015546050.1:868623-870760 GCF_001515605.1 Sinocyclocheilus anshuiensis | reverse complement strand
ACGGCATCACAGTATGGTGAGGGGCGTAACATTTCCGTCACACGCTTGAGGTATTCGGCCAATCACAACGCACTGGATAGCTGGCCAATCAGAGCACACCTCGCTTTTCAGACCGATGAGCTTTGTAAAAATCGACGTGTTTCAGAAAGGCGGGGCATAGAGGAGAAACAATAATGTTTTGTTTTTTTTTTTACCTTAAACCACATAAACACATTTCATTACACCAAATACACAAAATTATGTTATTTTTTAGCAACGTCATATGACCCCTTTAATTATTTTACCATGGGCAAGTTTCGATTGATTCGTACATGAAACCTACAGGACTAGAAGAAAGTCTGCTGTAGATCACTTGTTCTCACAAAAATGCACCGTCTTCAAGTAATCTCTTCAACTCTTTATACTCGTGTGATAGTTTAGAGTACATTTTTGAGGCTTGCTCATGCAAATGACCTACTTAAGAGTGCGTATGTGGAGTAATGTGTGTTGTACTAGCATGTGGCAGAGGCCGCAAGCATCCCAAGCTGTCTGTGAGCGCTCAAAATAAAACCCGGCCCGTGTGCTGGAGTCCCGTGTTGCTGGGGGTTTCCCTCAGGGCGCTTTTGGGGTCTTCTTATGAGCTCACGGCTAAAAATAAGAGCTCTTCTGGTCTTGCCCAGTGGTCATTAATAGGGTGATGTCAGGCTTTGAAACAAGCTAGCGAACATAAGGAGAAGCTCAGTGAGCAGCACATTCCAGCGCTCAGACTTTATTCATAAGTCCATCCAGCTGCAGTCTGCGCATGATGAACCTGAGTTATTAATGAAGCTTGAGTATGAAATATCACCTTTTGGGCAAAACAAAGCTTTCTAATGCTCATGAGAAGCTTACTTAATTTAGTTGTTTTTCATTTTATATATTCATTTTAAGCAACAAACTAATAATCTGTGGGGGGGGATTAACAACTTAATTATAAATGCTTAATTATTCACAAAACTTGACCAGACCATATTTTCTTGTACCATTATATAAGGCTATAATAATAAAAAGTATGAATAATACTGCTACTTGTGAGAGCTTGATTTGATTAATTTGGTGGATGAATGATTGTTTTATTGGCTTCTGCCACACCAGTGGTCTTCGTATGGAAGCCCGTTTCCGCAACTGAATAAAACATAAAACAAGGTAATTGTGATTTGTCTCACAATTCTGACTTTTTTTTTTCTCGCAATCGCATGATAGAAACTCAATATTTTGAGAAATAAAGTCGCAAATCTGAGAAAAAAAAGTCTGAATTGCGAGATATAAACTTGCAATAGACTTGTTCGGCATTGCTGGGAACACCCACAAAAACGTCATAACCGTTTATGCCGAGGGGGAAAACAAACCATTCGAATTAACGCGCGGAGACCTTGTTAGATGCTTGATCTTTACTTTTTGTGATGATTTCGATTGATTTTTGCTTGGTGCAGTGCCGAAAAGTTGCTGTGTGGCGTTCTGTACCTCTAATAAGTTAAAAAACCTGATCTGACGATGTATATGACTGATACACTGCAATGATCTGTTGTTAGTCCCGAAATTAGCAATGGTATTACTATAGTAAAAGTATAGTAGGCTAACCATGGTTTGTTTTTTGGCGTTTTTATTACCAATTGTAGCCTATAACCACAGTTTTACTACAAATACCATGGTTAAACTATGGTTAGTGTAGTAAAACATGTTGTTTTTACCATGGTTTAACAATAGTAACCAATAGCCATGTTTTTTGGTATTTTATATACATATTTTCATGTTATCTTTATTTTACGGCATGTATTTGTGAAAATGATTAGGCAGCCGCAGCACACACCACATAGAATAACGCTGCGCATTTCAAGGCACTTCAGCGGACCTTATGTTACCTGTTTAGTCAATGTTAAAAAAACTTTTTAATATATCAATAAGAAAGTACGACAGGCTTTTACTCAAGTCTTTTTCACTTTATTAAAATTAAGCAAAACAAAACGACAAATGTTTACTTTCACAAGCCGTCTCGTATAGGCTTGAAGTAGCCTAAGCTGTCTCTTGCTCAATTAGGTAACAAAAAAATGTTGGGAAACGACACCTCTGGCCATTCTGTTGGGTCGTTTGTCCAGTCACAGATACCGTACGGACAGTC
>NW_015546050.1:867937-868613 GCF_001515605.1 Sinocyclocheilus anshuiensis | reverse complement strand
CCCCCCACGCCGACTCCGCCCACACAGCTATGACGCGACACCGAACACGTAAAAATGTTTTTGTCCTCTGAATTGGACTTTATGGCTACGTTCACGCTGTCAGTTTTTGGGATTGACAAGCGCATTTTCTTTACAGGTGTGAGTCTCGAAATGTTCCGTTCACACAGCAGCTTACAGTTCTGTTTAGAACACTGTCTGTATGAACGCGCAACGGGAGTCAAGCCCGTATTCCTTATCGGTAACCATAGCGACAGTGACCAAAGTAAAATCAAAGATGGCGACGTCCATAAAACTGAAAGTCTTATCACTTTCTGACACGACAAGAGTCCAATCGAGCCGCGAGTTCTTTCGTCAAATCTTAATCAACCGACAGCAGCTTTTATATTTGGGTGGAGAACGGAGCATTTGAATCGCGCGCAGAACACAAAACTGACGGGAGCGGCTCCAGTGGAAAACTGACAGGATCTAAAACGTTCAGATGACACGCAGCTCATTTCTCCGTCACTGTAAGTTACCGAAAACACACATGAAAACACGTAACACACGGTAGACCCGCGTTTGTGCTGCAGAGCGGCTCTCTCTCGCACTGTATGACGTGACAGACAACTAGTTGTCCAGTCCGGTTCCGTTCACACAGCGCGCGTGTTCCGAGAATGCGGTTGTGAGTCCTGAAAAT
>NW_015546050.1:830102-867909 GCF_001515605.1 Sinocyclocheilus anshuiensis | reverse complement strand
GCCATAAACTCACAATTGTGAGTTTATATCTTACAATTCTGAGAACAGAAGTCAGAATTGCGAGAAAAAGGTCAGAATTGCGAGGGACAAAAATCTGAATTGTGAGATACAAACTCACAATTGCGAGAAAAATGTCAGAATCACAATTCTCGCAATTGCAAGTTTATATCACGCGATTCTGACTTTATTTCTCTAAATACGTTTATTTTCTGCTAAATGTAAATGTATTTCTCACAATTCTCAAAATTGTAAAAAATAAACTCGCAATTGCGAGGAAAAGTCACAATTGTAAGATAAAATGTTGCAGTTACCTTGTTGTGACAACAGGCTTCCATAGTCTCATATTCCAGTTGTGTGTAATATTTTGAATGTTAATGCCTTGTGTGATTTTCCCCCATCATCAGTTTTGCTTTCAGTACGCAGTACAGCTAAAGGCAAATGTGCTCTCTCACATCAGACGCTCAGTGAAGGTCATTGTACTACTGGATCGATAGTTGGACCTCCTGCGATTGTCATGCTTTTAACAGAGTCCTCACGATCATCTCAGCGGTTCTAATCGCGTTAATTACAATTGCGCTAATGCTGATGATTCATCATCGTCACTGATCTGAGCGCGGGGTTGATGGATGTGCACATATTAGTGTTATTAGCTCTGTTGTTCAGATATCATGTTCTTTATGATCCACACACCTGTAGCTGACTGTTAAACTAGAATAACTAATTTAAACAGGCGATCCTTCAGAAGTCATTCTAATATGTGACCCTGGACCACAAAACCAGTCATAAGGGTAAATTTTTCGAAATTGAGTTTTATACATCGTCTGAAAGCTGAATAGATAAGCTTTCCATTGATGTATGGTTTGTTAGGATCGGACAATATTTGGTCGAGATACAACTATTTGAAAATCTGGAATCTGAGGGTGCAAAAAAATCGAAATATTGAGAAAATCATCTTTAAAGTTGTCCAAATTAAGTTCTTAGCAATGCATATTACTAATCAAAAATTAAGTTTTGATATATTTACGGTAGGAAATTTACTAAATATCTTCATGGAACATGATCTTTACTTAATATCCTAATGATTTTTGGCATAAAAGAAAAATCTATAATTTTGACCCATACAGTGTATTGTTGGCTATTGCTACAAATATATCCCAGCGACTTAAGACTGCTTTTGTGCTGCAGGGTCACATATGCTGATTTGCTGCTTTTATTTTTGTAAATTAAATTATAAAACCCTTTACTGTTGCTTATGATCAATTGAACGTGTTTTTGCTGAATGAAAGTATTTGTTTGAATGGTAGTATATCACAGTTTCCACAAAAATACTGATAATAATCAGAAATGTTTCTTGAGCAGCAAATCAGCATATTATTATGCTTTCTGAAGGATCACGTGACACAGAAGACTGGAGTAATGATGCTGAAAATTCAGATTCAATTCAAATTTTAACATATATTCACATAGAAAACAGCTATTTTAAATTGTAATAATATTTCACAATATTAATGCTTTTACTGTATTTTTGATTAAATAAATGCAGCCTTGGTGACTTATTTTAAAAGCAATAAAAATCGCAATTATTCCAAACTTTTGAGCGGCAGTGTAAAAAACTACAAATATGTTGATGTTTTCGAGTTTGCAGTGGTGTAAAGAGCTCACTGAAGGGTCATGTGACTGAATCTGAATGAGCTTACAGTTAGATATTCAAAGCTCAGCAGTGGTATTAAGCAGTGAGGTGGGATCCGCATGGCTCTTCGGTACGGTGTGATGGGCAAACCTCTGTGTGTGTGGTGACCCGCGCGAGGCCAGAGGCAGCCAAGGATCCCGTCACGGGATGTGAGTGTGGCACGCTTCATTCATTTGTCTGCGTTTGACAGTGTTTGTAGTGTTGTTTGGCTGAAGCAGACAGTGGCTGGATTGGGTGGATCTGTGCTCAGACAGACGGGTGAGCGTTGGTTACGTGTGCTGGAGTGTTTGCTAATGTTGTCCATTTCTGTGTTTATTGTGTGTGTCTGGCGCTTTCTCTCGGTCCACGCCAGTCGATGCTGATGAGATTAAAAGGCTGGGAAAGAGGTTTAAGAAACTCGACCTAGATAACTCTGGATCCCTCAGCGTGGAGGAGTTCATGTCCTTGCCCGAGTTACAGCAGAATCCACTGGTGCAGAGAGTCATCGAGATATTCGACACGGACGGCAACGGAGAGGTGGACTTCAAAGGTGAGGCATGCGAGAAAACATTTAGCTGCACAAGAAACCAAACGCATTGTTTATTTGAGCGTGGAAATCTTACTTTAAATGCATCTCATGAAAACATGTGCAGGTCACATTTCACCCCAGAATCATCATTATTCTGTGACCGTAAATGTATATTTTATACATATTTTATAAATTTTATATGATTTATTTTTATATTTATATTTAGGTATATTTTAGGACTATGATTTTTTTTTTGTTTTTTGCATTGTGACATTATTTTCTTGACAAGCACATTTGATCTATTTTACATGCATACATTCTCAAAGGTGATTCTCATTAGTACAAAAAAATATATACAACTTAAATTTAAATCTAAACCAGCATAAAGGCAGTACAACAAAAAATATCATGACATATTAAATTTAATAATTATTTGTATTTAATTTTTGTAAAGGGAATGAGAGTTTTTGCATTAAAATAAGAATTGGGAATATGGGGGGCTATTATTTTTTTATTTTATATTGTCATGAAATGTAATGCTGTGATGCAAACAGACTAAATTTTAATGTTTCTTAAAATAGGCTCAGTTTTTGATTTGTAATATATAATTTTTGATTGTTAGGTGAAATGGGGCCTACACATGTTGATGGGTTTAGTGAAATGCATGTATGATGCCATGTAATGATTTGAATGCATTGCACAATGAATATAAGAATTTGTCTTTATTGAATGTTTTCTCTGAGAGCACTGCATGCAAACACACATCGTGTGTGCATGAACTCAAGCTTGCAGCTGTGAAATACTTCAACAAATGAGCTTAAAGTAGCTCAGACCGGTTGCATCACATCGTGAAAAGAAGCCCTTTGTGTCGTTTGTCAAGAACATTCACATTCTCTCACACCGATTCTGTCTTGATTTAAAGATCTCTATTTCTTCAGAAGGGTGATTATAGTTAACTAAAACCATTAAAAAATGTTTTCATTACCTGTCCTTTTCGATGCAAAAGGAGGAGGGTTTGGCGTTGGGCTAGCAACCCGTCCCCATAAAAAACAAATTCGCAATGGAAACGACGAGACAAAATACATTGATTGAAACTGCACGCAGGACCTTGGGTCCTCAGTACCTAGATCCTAAATATGAAGGTGTCGGGCCAAACCCATCATGGAGTCCAATGATGCCTGATGATGGATATGAGGTTTACTGTAAAGAAGATCACCCGAATAAGAACATGGAACGTACATGCGCTATATCACAAAGCAGTCGGCTAAATCAGCTATATAAGGAATTTGAGCAACATTGATTGGACCTGCAGCGGGGCATCAGTGAAGTGCGATGGACAGGGAATGGTGAAATGACAAGCGATGGGAAAAAGATCCTTTACTCCTGCAATGACAGCAAACACGTCCGTGGGGTTGGACTGGCCCTCGGAAAACAAGCGATACGTGCCCTAGTTGGGTGGAACCATGGACTGTATAAAAACATGGACGTAGTGTCCGTGATGTCACCCGTAGGTTTCTGAAGAGCATTTTTGAAGCCTAAAGTAGGCGGAGCCGGCCGTCGCCATCTTGGCAGAGCGTCACTCCCGGATAATCAAAAATGGGCAAAGAGGCGGGACGTGGGTGGAGCAGGTTGCTGAAACCACGCCCATCTAGCTCGACGGTGCTGACAGCAGCGGCAATCCACCTGTCACTCAAGTGGCCACGCCCTTAATTATGCAGAAATGTAAGGCTTAATATAATTTAAACGGATACGTTATAAAAAAATTCACCCCCCTCACAGTAGTTATGATGGGCAAAATTAGCTATATAGACCAAAAACACTTTTTGTACCAGGCTATAAACATATTTTTTTCTGCTGTAAAGTTGGGCGTTTTAGCATGGGGAGTCTATGGTACTGACTCCCTTTTGGAGCCAGCCTCTAGCGGCCAGTCGATGAATTGCAGTTTTAGTCACTTCCGTGTTGGTTTCAAAAAGAAACTGGAAGGTTGCCGCTTGGGTGGAACCCAGTTAGCGATCGGATCATCACAGCCTGCTTTGCATCGGCCCATATACAAACAACAGTCGTTCAGGTTTATGCACCAACTGAGGAAGATCACGCTGAAAAGGATGAGCTCTACGATGTGCTACTGACTCTAGACAAAGTACCGAGACATGACCTCGAAATCGTTATTGAGGACATGAACACTCAGTTCAGCCATGACCACCAGGGTTTGGAAGAAACCATTGACCTTTGGCATCCTCAAAACGACAGTTGGGCACAGTTAATGTCGTTATGCATATATAACAACCTCAAACCTTACACACTGTTGCCGATGGGTGGCTGGACACATTATGCGGTTGGAAAGCATTTCAACTAGTTACCATAACATTTCTCATTTTAATTCAGGTTAACTTTTTAACTAGAACTAAAGCTAAAATAAAAATTAATAAAAGCTTATATGGACATAAAAATGACAAAAACAATAATGTTACTAAAACTTTCAAATGAAAATGTGTGCTTGAGTTATTGGGTTAATGATCAGTTGTTTTGTGTGTGTAGAGTTCATAGAGGGCGTCTCTCAGTTCAGTGTGAAGGGTGATAAGGAGCAGAAACTGCGCTGTGAGTACAACACACTTCACCTCTGATCTCACATCACACAGCATTCGACTCTTAGTCAACATTCACTGTTTTCCTGGATCCAGTCGCTTTTAGGATCTATGACATGGACAAGGACGGCTACATTTCCAACGGAGAGCTGTTCCAGGTGCTGAAGATGATGGTGGGCAACAATCTGAAGGACACTCAGCTGCAGCAGATAGTAGACAAGACCATCGTCAACGCAGACAAGGACGGCGATGGGAGAATATCCTTCGAGGAGTTCTGTGCTGTAAGTCTGGCTGCCAGTCAGATGTGTGTATATAGAGTGGGTACGGAAAGTATTCAGACCCCCTTAAATTTGCAATATAACAAAGAGTGAAAAATTGAAGGGGGTCTGAATACTTTCCGTACCCACTGTATATATATATATTTACACATCTGAAGTTTTTTCAAATAACTTTATTAAATTACATAAAATTATAGAGCACTATAAAAGCATTTTTTTCCCCTCATGAAAGAATATTTTTATATTTCCACAAAACTATGAAGCGGCACAACATTAATAATCATCAGAAATGTTTATTATATTAGTTTTTGTTTTTTTTTGTTCAAATCAATCTATTATTATTTTGACTGGAAATTAAATTATAGGTGCACTCAGTATTTTTTCCCTCATTAAAATGGTTTAAAAGCATACCAATTCACACGAGATGGCGACTCCAGTCGTATGAATAGCCTAATAAAAGCTGTTATATTCTATGTAGAGATTTTCACAGGTTAATGTATTCGTGGTTTTCTTGTTTCCGTCCGCAGGTTGTCGGCGGTCTGGATATACACAAGAAGATGGTGGTGGATGTGTGAGCGAGTCCATCTCCAGCAGATCCGCTTTCCTCTCTGACGACCTGCTCAAGATATCCAGCAAATGCTCTGTGTGTTTCAATGGAAGTATTTAAGCCACTTTTGTCAAATAGAAGCCTGCGTGTAAGTGTTACTGAACTCCAGTCTGCTCGATAACCTGGTGTAGCACTTTATGGGCTTATGGATACTGAAAGAGCATCTCGGTTCAAGAGGAAAGAGCATCGGCTTGTCCATATTTATTTCGGTTTTTAATGCTTCTTTTTTAATATTTATTTTCTGTCTTTTTTTCCAAATATTAAGTATGATATAATAAGTATACGTAGGGTATGATGTGCCAAGCAGAACAATGTTGTTGGCAGTGTTGGCTTTCTTCTGTTACACTTTGTGATATACATTATTTCTAGCATTTAATCATGTTCAATAACTGTTTTTGTATCAATCGTGATATAATGTTTATATTGTTGGAACGGTGTTTGGTGTTGAGACAGTCCAGTAGTTACCAAGATAAAAATGATTTGGTTTACTTCTCTAACACAAATCTCTCTTTCTGAATGACAATCGCAGATGAATCCGCACACGGCGATCACAAAATCTATTTGGACACTAAAGTCACACTTACAATGTCTGAATGTCTCATCTGTGAGAAGATGCTGCAGGATCTCAGAACGTCACTCTTTTATAAACTAATGTTGCTCAGTGACTTTTAAACGAACATATAACAACTCGAGTCTTCACTTTTGAAGCCTGTATTTGTTCAGTGGTTTTGCTTGTGCATCTATCTTTCAGTGGAAAGACCCTTGCTTTGATAGTTCATCTAGCGTGGCTGAAGTGTCCGAAGCGCTTTGTGAGCGCCGTGTGTCTGATCATCTCGAATACATGGATTATTTTCACGTCTATCTTTTGTAATGGCAGCAGGAGATCCGTGTGCTTTGATAAATGTATAAATAAATACACATGAGCGTTAAAGCATCTAAACGCTTGTAAAGATGGGTATAATCAAGTATAATCGTTTCAACAAGACTAGTGCTTCAAATCAAAAACTCTGAATGTTTACATGCATGACAGGAGCAGCGTCACTGGATTCATCTCTGAGCTCAGCATGAGACGGCAGTAATATTGACACATATGATGCTTCTGCTGTGCTCGCTTTAACTAGTTCCTTCCTGCATGTTTAGTTTCATCTATTCCACTGGTTTACACTTAAGCTGTGAGATTTATAACCGTTATCAAAAGAAGCATGAAATGCATTACGCAAGTTGCCAAATTAGAATCAGACCGATGTATATTCTTTTCAGATTCACGCCAACATTCAGTCAAAGCAGATTCAGCTCACATCATTTGCCCTTTTGTTTTGTAAATACAGATCTAGCAAGTTATTCATGCTTTAAGAAAATGTTTTTTTTCCTGCAGCTTTTGGTGAACAAAATAGTGTCTCACGCATATGAAGGCACATGAAGCTCGTCAGTTATGGGATGTCTATTCTGCATGCTGCATCAAATCAACTATTATGGGATATATGGACTACTTGATTCTGTAAGAAACAATAAACATGTAAAACTTGACATGATTTATTGGCTCCACACACGCGTCTGATTTCCATTAACGAAGTGTTTATTATCTGAAGCGCCACTGCTTGAGGAATCGGCCGTCCACCGGTGCTCACATCAGTCACCATATCATTCATACACATATACAAGCCAATATGGCACTAATAATGTAAATCATTATTTCTGCATCAGTCCATGAGCTGTGTGTTAAAACCTCTCGGCTGCGCGGCTCGCCACCGCCCGAATGTTGCCATACACCTTTGATGGAGGACTTCCTGTGAAGGTTACATTAAGCAGAAATATTTCCTTTTATTATGATTCTTTTTTTCCATTCAGATGCAAACATTAGGCATTAAACTTATGTATAGGTAAACATTTATATATATATATATATATATATATATATATATATATAGTATATATATAAAAAAAATTAAATATGACACTTTCTCAATTTATGGCCAATAATACATTGTGAATATTCACCATATGCCCAGCCCAAATTAAATAAGACATTTTACATTTCTACTGGGAATTCATGAAATTCATCAAAAAAGATTGAAAAGTTTTCTCCACACACGCGGTTATGTATTTTGAGACTCACGTGTCTGCGAGCACAATCCTGGTTTTTCGGCTCGCCACCGCCCGAATGTTGCCATACACCTTTGATGGAGGACTTCCTGTGAAGGTTACATTAAGCAGAAATATTTCCTTTTATTATGATTCTTTTTTTCCATTCAGATGCAAACATTAGGCATTACATTTTCACTAACCGAGAATGAGGTTGCAGATTGCCGTTCGTGCCATTTTGATATTCTGGAAAGATCCCAAAATATGAACCTTCCTGTATAGAAAGAAAGAAGCAGCTGTGATCTCCCTTCAGAGGTTTAACTGCAAACACACGCACAGAGAAATCAGCGGCTGGACAAAACTCACTCTAGTGAAGTGGCTCAGGTTAAAGACTCACCGTCTGTGACATCAAACGTTTCCAGAAACAGTTCATCTAATCTGATCAGAGCCAGAGCATCCTGTGGAGTGACATATGATACACACGTAATGATATTACTGCACAATCCCTGAATAACAAGACCATTTAATAATAATACAATACTGAAAGAAAGAGCTGGGTGATATACCAAAAAAAAAAAAGAATTAAAAATATGTTTTAGCTTTTTGATGACTGTCAATATATATCTTACCATTTATGCACACTAATTTATAAAAGTTTGGGATTAGTTTTTTTGGGGGGGAATACTTTTATTCATCAGAGACACATTAAAATGATTAAAAGTGGCATTACAGACATTTATAATGTTACAAAAGATTTCTATTTCAAATAAATGCTGTTCTTTTGAACTTTATGTTCATCAAAGAATCCTGAAAAATAAAACGCATCACGGTTTCCACAGAAATATTGGGCAGCACACCAGTTTTCAACATTGATAATAATCAGAAATGTTTCTTGAGCAGCAAATCAGCATATTAGAATGATTTCTGAAGATCATGTGACACTGAAGACTGGAGTAATGATGCTGAAAATACAGCTTTGATCACAGCAATAAATTACATTTTACAATATATTCACATTAGTGCTGTCAAAATTAGCGCATTAAAGCTTCCTGTATAGGAAGGTGATGGCATTAAGGCAATTAATTTTTTCAGTTTAACGCGACAAAAACAACCTAATAACCAGCTGCTGTGATGTCTGTTCATCAAAGAACTAAAGAAAAAAAAAAGAAAGAGGAAATCAATAACTTTTCTAGCTTTAAGGATTCATCTTTATTTAAATTAGAATTTAGTTTGATAACTTCATTCAATTTCTGTATATTTCCTACTTGCTGAAGGGCACAGGTAAATATGACATCTATTATAATGGGTTTATGTGGAGATTGTTTTAAATTCACTTAAATTAGTTGTTATTTTTTAAAGTCTACTAAATGTTCAGATTGATAGCTCTCAATTATACTGTAATGTTTTTATGCATATATTGTTTAATGGCTATAGTCAATGGTTAAATATTAAGAAAAAGAAAACAATTTCCTAGAGACATCAGTAAGTGCTGGTATCAGTAGCTGGGTTTCCATCACCCTGCTTTTATGCGCATTTTGAAGTATCGCATCAGAATCGAGAGATGGAAATGCTGAATTTCGAATAAAAATGCCTTAATTCGCAAAAAAGTTTTTACGCTCGCTTGAGGTGGATTTTGACTTGTGCGAAAAAGGTTTAATGCAAATAATGGGAGATGGAAATGCATTTTGCGAATAAATTCCTCCAAGCGCATCAAAAAAAGTCACGTGGCTTTGCGCTATGGGACGTCATAACCTGACTAACCAGCTGAACGCTGAATTTCGAATAAAAATGCCTTAATTCGCAAAAAAGTTTTTACGCTCGCTTGAGGTGGATTTTGACTTGTGCGAAAAAGGTTTAATGCAAATAATGGGAGATGGAAATGCATTTTGCGAATAAATTCCTCCAAGCGCATCAAAAAAAGTCACGTGGCTTTGCGCTATGGGACGTCATAACCTGACTAACCAGCGAACAGCAGCATCCACCTCCAAAAGCAATGACCGCATTCATTGCGTTTCGTCTGCTCGCTCTGAGGCGCAAGTAATTTATTATATATGAAAATTACTATATTTTCATATAAATATAATATCCTTTTCTTAGTGATTTATACTGCCAGTTTATTAGGAAGTGACGATTTTGTTCTCTTTGACTTGTTGGATGGAAACGATGCTTGTTCGCAAATGTTTTATGCGATATTCCAGTTTTGCGCACAAGTTAAATTCGCAACTTTGGATGGAAACCCGGCTAGTGATACTCTCCTTCTGTCATAAATATTGTCTTTATGTTGGTTCTACATTAATTTGAAGATTGAATGTGAAATTATTGCAATATAAAAGTATATTTAAAAACTTTAATGTTAGGTGGGATTAATCGCGATTAATTTCAGGAAAAAATATGCGATTAATTAAATTTTTTTTAATCGATTGACAGCACTAATTCACATAGAAAACAGCTATTTTAAATTGTAATATTTCACAATTTTTACTGTATTTCTGATCAAATAAATGCAGCCCTGTTGAGCTTTTGAATGGTAATGTATTTGCACTGAAATGGCTTAAAGAATGTATTTTTACCAACCAGAGGAATCAATGAATAATTAGAGTAACCATCATCTAAATCTAACTTTGTAAAACATTTCTGAGTGATGAGAAACAAACTGATTAAGCGTTTACAACTGATTTGTTAAAGTGACAGTAAGAACTGATCACAGAATCAAACTTAACAATAATTCTGCAACTAAGAATTAAATCAGAGCTTTTACAACATCTCTGTCTTAATGCTTTCATACTCGCAAGCATTTTGAAACCACATCTAGTGACAGGATCTTCTGTCCTAATAAACTGGCATAAAAATATACCTACGCATATACAAAAACATCAATATGATTATGAACACTCAATAGATCACCCAGTCGTACTGAACAGAAATAACCTCAGTCACACTCACCTCCACCTGAAAGCCTAAAACAAAGGCCTTCACAAAGTCAGCAGCTCTGGTCAGAGCACCGATGTCACTCGTTTCTCTGCACGTCTGCAAAACAACAGCACTTCATTTGCTAGAAATGATCTGACACTACTTGAGATGATCACTTTCCACTAATTAAATGGCCTATAATGATTGCCAACACTTACTTTAATCTCCACGTTCCTGGTTTTGAGATTGAATCGCACTTGGAGCTGCAGATGTTCCACGATGGGGGTGAAAATCCTCATCCAGTTTTCTTTCAGAGGACTGTAACGGTGAGCGGGAACAGGCACCTTCCGCATCTCAACTGCGCCTCCCTGAAACAAACAACACAACACCACTTTCATTTCTGAGCTTCACTGCATTTAACGGCCAGTAAACATCAGTAAACATCAGACAGGAAAGCAAGAACAGAGAGAGAGAGACTCAGTGTGGGCTTAGATATAACCCTTTTGGTCCATTTTGACCTGGAAGAGATGCATATACATTTTTAAAAACAGCATAGTTTATAGTAAGGGAATGAAACTTTGCAAGCGTCTTAACACCCTCGAAAAAACACTCTATTACAATTATTTTTAAAGCGATATAGATATGTTGTTTTGTTAGAAATAAATGTAATTTTCAAACATTTTGACTGTTAATACTGGTAATTATATGTTCTTATAAATTTAATACAACAATATTCGATTTATCATCTACACACACACACACACATACATATTGCATCACTTTTTGATGTGTGATGTGGATGAGTAATTTTATATTTAAAAAAAAA
This sequence comes from Sinocyclocheilus anshuiensis, assembly GCF_001515605.1. Taxonomy (NCBI): domain Eukaryota; kingdom Metazoa; phylum Chordata; class Actinopteri; order Cypriniformes; family Cyprinidae; genus Sinocyclocheilus; species Sinocyclocheilus anshuiensis. The sequence continues at coordinate 856,423 of NW_015546050.1, read as the reverse complement.
AATCACAATTTCTTGATCCAAAAGAGATAAATGCAATAAAAACATGGCAATAACATACTAAACTTTGAACTTTTTTCACGTTCCCTCATTAATGAGAAGTTGCTGATCAGATACAATGTGTCTTTAGTTGAAAAATGTTAAGTTATGACTGTTTTATGAAGCAACGCTTCCCCCAAATCGTACAGCGGTTCTGAATGCATTATGAAGGTTAAAGGGGTCATATGATGCGATTTAAATTTTTTCTTTCTCTTTGAAGTGTTACAAGCTCTTCGTGCATAAAGAAGATCTGTAAAGTTGCAAAGACTAAAGTCTCAAATCCAAAGAGATATTCTTTATAAAAGTTAAGAATCAACCACACCTACCTAAAACGGCTCGTTCTAACACGCCCCCACATGTCTACATCACTATGTGGGAAGATTTTTCCGTCACACGCTTGAGGTATTCGGCCAATCACAACGCACTGGATAGCTGGCCAATCAGAGCAGACCTCGCTTTTCAGAACGATGAGCTTTGTAAAAATCGACGCGTTTCAGAAAGGCGGGGCATAGAGGAGAAAACAGTATGTACAGTATGTGGAAAATAATGTGTTTTTTGAACCTTAAACCGCATAAACACATTTCATTACACCAAATACACCAAATACTGTTCTTTTTAGCAACATCTTATGACCCCTTTAAAGGGTGAGTGTTTGACTCGAGAACCGATTCAAACTGACTTGTGAAAGAATCGTTTCGAACCGGTTCGAACACTTCATTAAAAAGATCCGACTCAAAAGAAGTTTATATATATGAAATATAATATTCCACACATAAGATCCTACTGTACACAGAGCGCTGGACAGGAGCAGTACCGTGAGCTGGGCTCCTGATAAAGCCGGGAACTGCGGTCTCTTGGCCGCTACGGTCTCCTCGGGCTGCATGTCCACTTCAGCCGCGTCCCGCTTCCGTTTGTGACTCTTCTTTGATCTGACTTTCTCAAACGCGTCCGCGTTTCCCTCACAGTCCATAGTAGCGCTCACCTCCGCCGGCGTGTTTGATACCGACTCCATCGTGAAAACAGCTTTTAGACACTACAGTTCAGCAGCGATGTTTACCACGAACATGTGGCTTCTGCCATGTTACAGACAGAAAGGACCTTATTGCTGCCCAACCAGTGCCAAGTGCTACTACTTATTAAATGAATAATGTGTTTCCATGTTAGCTGCCAAAGTGATTTTAACTTAATTAATCTTTCTTAAAAATATTAAATTAACTTATATCATAATCTATCCGCATGGTAAAGATTTGCCGTTGATTTTGGTCAGGCTAGGAGTAAGGCAGCTATGTGTTGTGGGCGGGTCCTTATCGCAATAGGAAACACACACACGCGCACCACTGCTGAAATCTCTCCTGTTTTCCGCTCAAACTGACCGGTTTCTGCTCTTTAATTGAAGGTTAAAGGTTAAAGCAGCATGTCATCAGCGCTCGAAAAGCCGCAGATCATCGCGCACATCCAGAAGAGTCTGAACTACACGGTGTTTGACAGCAGATGGGTTCCCTGCAGCGCCAAGTTTGTTTGTATGGGAAACTTCGCCCGAGGAACCGGAGTCGTGCAGATCTATGAGGTCCAGCACGGGGAGCTGCAGCTGGTCAAAGAGGTGCGATTCATTTAGCTGGACATGTGCAGACTGAGCCACGTTTACTAGCAACGGCAGATTAGTCTCTTTCTAGAAAACTCCTGACGCCCGGTTGTCATGGCAACAGCGACGCGGTTTGTTTACATGGGCCTCGCTCTGATAAACAATCAACGATTTCTGAAATCGCTTTTTAAATGTGGTTATGAAGAACCCGTTCAGAAACACATAAAATAACATTTCTTAAAGTTTTACTAATCAGTTCTAACTTTTATCTGACTTGGGGGCTGTTTTTGACAGCAAAAAAACACAATTATTAACCTTATTTTATTTATTTATGTATTTATTTGACAATTCTTAGCAGTTGTTATGTGCGAATAGTCTTATCTTGAATCTAATATTAATTAAAACTACTTCCTTATTTGTTTATTAATGTTTTTGTAAATGCTATGAACATGCTTTGTTGTCCTTTATTCCAGATAGAGAAAGCCAAGCCGATCAAGTGTGGGACGTTTGGAGCCACATCTCTCCAGCAGAGGCATCTGGCCACGGGGGACTTTGACGGCAGTCTTAATGTTTGGTAGGATAACGTTTGGTTGTTTTTGTGCGTATTTCAGGCCGCAGTCTGAGATCGAAGCCTTGCTTTGCAGGAATCTGGAGGTGCCGGAGAGCCCGGTGTACTCGGTGAAAGCTCACAAGGAGATCATCAACAGCGTTGATGGAGTGGGCGGATTGGGCATCGGTGACGGGGCCCCTGAGATCGTCACCGGGAGCAGAGACGGTGACTAGACTTACTTTACAAATCACATTTGAAAGCAGGGCCACTTTTGATCACGCATACATGGACAATGTACTTAGTTTTGCTAGGAATTGCCTCTGAAAATGTTTGTTCTCAACATTTTGTTATTATTTGTTTCTTTCTATGGTGCTTTATACTGTACAGATTGTTTCCAAGCAGCTGAGGAAAGACAATAGTGTCGTTATTCAGCTCCAGTCAGTTCAGTGTTGATTCAGTTCAATAACTGTGGAAAGATCGCTTAATATGAAACTAATTCATTTCAGCTATAAGCAGCTCTACAGGAGACAGTAATGTCATCATCCAGCTCAGTTCAAGCTGTGTTTGTTCCCATCTGATAATGTCATTTGATAATCATGTGTGTGTGGTTTTATTAACAGGCACAGTCAAGGTGTGGGACTCCAGGCAGAAAGACACGCCTGTGGTGAACATGGAGCCCGTGGAGGGAGAAACCAAGAGAGACTGCTGGACCGTTGCTTTTGGTGGGTGTTTGTGTGACTCATATTGTAGGGTTCCCATTCAAATTTAGGATTAAAAGTTTATTTTGATGTTTTACTCTCATTCTGAGTTCTCATGCTCATGCAAAACCTGAAAATATCAATGGAGCATTTCACACTGCGCTTAACCCCGGCTTCTTACCTTTTATAGTCTGAAAAACACAGCAAATATGCAAATAAGAACATTAACCAGGTGTTTAGGAATGTACAGGATGTATTGTTAACCCTGGGTAAATTGTGAGCGGTGCGAAACATGAAGCAAGATAACCCTGGATTAAGTTTACTCGAGGTTTAGAGTGACCCAGGGTTAACTACTTCAAGTATGAAAAGCCCTACTGTATTGTAAAATGGTCATTTCCAGGCCTGGAAACAGCATGGAAAATAATACAATTCTAAAACATCGGCATTTAATGCCCTTTGTCGATGCATACCTCTATAAATATGATTTGAAAAAAATCAGTCACAGACCACTGGGAAGTCAGAAGGAGCAGAACCCGGCTCATAAACTCACACTGGAATGTGTTCAGAAGTTTAAGGCCCTTATTTACTTCAAGGGAAATCGAAGAATGTCATTTCAAACAAGATCTGTCTGTCTGTGGTTAAAGTTAGAAATACAAGCACAGAAAAAGCTAATTGCAGCGTGCCGTGTTTCATCTCCAGGTCACGCTTTCAATGACCAGGACCGCTGTGTGTGTGCTGGATACGACAACGGTGACATCAAGTTATTTGATCTCAGAAATATGGCTCTACGATGGGAGACAAACATCAAAAACGGGGTAAGATATATTTAACTTGGATGTGCTTTGATTAGGGATGTAACGATTCACTCAACTCACGATGCGATACGATTGACGATTCTGATTTCACGATACAATTTTCTAACGATTTTTTTTTACAAAATGAGTTTTAAGACAAATAATAAATGAAAAGTTGTCATTTTATTATTTCTCAGACAAAATGCTGCACATTTATTTGTGAAATTGAAATATGTCAAAAAACAAAACTAAACTGAAATTTTAAAACACATCCCAAATAATATAAATAAAAGAAATCTCTTTATATAAACAAACGAAGGCTTTGTCTGTGCTCTTTCCATTTAAAATGAAAGGCAACCACTGTATTTTAATCACAATCCAAACAAAGACTCTGCATACATGCAGCATGAGCAGTTTCTGATTTAAATTAGATTGTATAATTTCATAATCTGAAGTGTAAACAGAATGCTCTGGCTTTAGCTTACGGAACACGGAGCCGCTGAGAAACAGAGTTGCTACACTCCCATAGGCTTCCATAGGAACTGAGGAATGTGGAAGTAAAGCGTGTCACGGAGCAGCCAATAGTTCCAGCGCTGAAGCCCATTCATTCAGGGTTTCTCAAGAAATTACAGCATTTTTTGACATTTTAACGCATTAGTTGACCTCTCAGAAATCTGGCCAGTAGTGTTATTTTATGAAGCGCATTATAGTTAACGTTTATCGTTAGATAATAGACAGTTATACTATAATTTCAGTTAGATAACGTGAGAAACACCTTAATAGCAACCATAACCAAATGCTAGTTGTCATATTTTAAAGGTTTTTAGTAGAGCCCGACCGATATATCGTTTTGCCGATATTATCGGCCTGTTAAATTGTTAAATGCCCTTACATATCTCTGTCACCATTATAAGTGTTTGATCACCACATTTGAGTGATCATTGCAAAAAATGTGTTTATATATATATATTCTGTTTATGTATATACTGTATTCTATATATAGTACCAGTCAAATGTTTGGACACACGAATGGGAAAGTGTCCAAACTTTTGACTGGTACTGTACTATAATATACACAAAGAATATCGGCCGATATATCGGTATCGGTATAAATATTTTTTTTACTCCCTAATATCGGTATCGGCCCCAAAAAACCCATATCGGTCAGGCTCTAGTTTTTAGTCTTTCTGCAATCTTTCTCTAACTGTAGGAGGTTGAATGAGTTTTAATGAAGACTGCCCATTCAAGGAATACAATAAAGAGTTTCGCTGAATGAAATAGGTTTTTAAACTTTTTTTTATTGCGTTAAATTCCATATTTGCTTGCCTTTTTTTAATATTCACTTATGTTGTATGCTAATCTGAATATCATAAAATAACACTGGTATGTAATTAACCTTTTTTAAATGTAACATTTAAACAAAAATCGAAACTTATAAAAATGGAGTGTTTAATAATGCCTCAATATACATTAAAAATTCCAAACCTAAAAAAAATAAGTAAGCAATTGTGACCGGCGATGCTCTTTTTAGCAGCTAGAGTAGACCTAACTACATGTAGGCTATATTTATTAAACAGCCATATGGGCATCTAGTGGTTAAATCATGGCATTACATATGAATATTATTTTTGCGGCCACCAAATGCCTCTAATTTGCCTCTTTGCACTAGAATAAAAAAAAAACTAAATACTACACTAATTGTAATATAAATAATAAACATATTAGAAAATGTTACATTTTAAATGGTTATTCATGGGTAATAATTATTGCACATATTATTTAGTACCAAAAATGTCCTCAAAATATTAACTAAATAGAACTGAACTAAAATATAGTACAATTATTTAATTGATTAAAATTTACACTTAAGGTGCTTGGTCACATTTGACTGCCAGGGAGTATGAGAGCATATTAATGCTGTCTTTATCACTCCCCAGAATAAAATGCTATTATAAAGCGTAGTCAGCGTAGTTATCAATGCACATTATGTGTTAATAATTACTAGAAAATGCAAATACAGTAAAACTGCTGTCTGTCCCGATTAAACCCATTCAAACAGATTGACAGTGCGGAGTTGTTCGGAACTATTGAGCGCATGGCGGCGAGATCAAAGCATGTCGCAACTCTGTTTCTCAGCGGCTCTGATGGAGCAGCAGCAATACAGTGTTTCCTTGGTTATCGCTGTAAACAAAGCAGCGCTGCGCTTATAAACACTACTTTCATATGCATTATATAGAGACAAGATGAAAAGAAAACACCATCTAACTAGGGGTGTGCGATATATATCGTCTGCGATAATTTCGTAATTGTTGTTTTAACGATTTGCGATTTGACATTATCGAGTATTTAACACACTCAGCAAAATATCGTCTAATTATCATCATCGATAAAATCCCAGAAAATATCGAGATATTATTTTTTGTCAATATTGCACACCCCTACCTCTTCTGAAAACAGTGAGTTCCCCTCAAGAGACGCATTCATATAAACCCCCACCAGCAGCTCTATCGCCATTCGTTTAACATCTCAAACCATTTGAATCATCACACGAGTTTCAACCGGCTGGGGGTGAATCGTTACATCCCTAGCTTGGATTTCTGCGTGTTGCTTCTTCAAAATTATTTCAGTGTACATTATTAAACACCTCCCGACACCTAATCAGTGCTGTCAAGCTGCCTGTGTAGACAGTGAGTGTTCACTAACCACAGAGCGATCAGCTGTGTGCTTAAGTACACTTCAGCTACAGCAACATCAAAAAAACCATCCGATCAATGTCATTTAGTCATTCACTCTCATCTGAAATGCATTTGCACAACATTGCCTGTGTATAAATATGGTTAAAAATAAAAGATTATTTAAATTAGGAGACCATAATTGTAACAAACTGGCTTTGATTTAACCATCAGATATTATTTAAATTTCAGATGGCCAGCGATTGTAAAGTGGCTGAGAAGCACATCAGGAATAGAAACAGGGTTTCCGCTAAGCGAAGGCGCGCAGCACGACGCAGCGGGGGCGTCTGGTGTAGAGAGCTGCTTCATTACAGTGGGAGCAATCTAGCTTTGAGAGTAGATGTAGTGTAACAGATAAAGACTTCTGTGCATTTTCTGTCTTTGGCAGGTGTGCTCTGTTGAATTTGACAGAAAAGACATCAACATGAACAAACTAGTGGCAACATCTTTAGAGGGCAAGTTTCATGTGTTTGACATGAGGACCCAGCACCCCACCAAAGGCTTCGCTTCCGTGTCTGAAAAGGTAGGCCAGACTCCGCTCAGCTTTAACAGAATGGTGTCATTAATGGAAGGGAATAGTATTTAAATGTTTGTTTTTGATTTATTTATGTGCAGAATGATAATGTCATTTGCCTTCATGCAGTTACAATAATTGGACACTGAAGATTTCAAGCTTCAAAAAATTATGGAAAAGCAGCATAAAAGTATGATATAAGATTTGTGCACTATATTAATTCTTCTGAAGCCATGTGATAACCATAAGGTTTCAAACCAATATATGATGACAGATATTTGAAACCTATAAGGAGGAATTGTCACTGAATAATGACTTAAATTTATGTCTGTTCATCACACAAAGGCTTCAGAAGACTTGGATTGTAGCGCATGAGTCACGAGGGACACTTTTATTATACCTATATAGTGCTTTTGCATACTAAATCTTTATTTTGCACATTTACTGTCAAAAAAGTTAGGGGCCGTTCACACAGAACGTGTCTTTGTGACTAAAACGCGACACACAGCGCTCAGGAGAGGTGATGTAATAATGGAAATATTTCTCTCCAGGCTCGTTTTTTAAGAAACCGGTTGTGATAATTGCTTGAAGAATTGTTACATAATTAAGGGTATCTGGACACAGCCGATATGAGTGCCTTCTCCGCCATGTTGCCATCAAATAAAACAGTTGCCATGCCAATTTGCTACTGTAAACAAAAGCTCGCAACACTCGCCCCGCCTCCGCGGTCTTCTGATTGGTCCATTGTTTTGGGGCTGACATTGATGAGAGGCGCTGCTTGTAAGAGTTGAGATTCTTTTAACTTGACACGGCGTCTTAACAACACAGCGCTCATGTGCGAGATTCTGCAAAAGATGCAAGTGCTGCAGTCATATGCGTCCTTATAAAACGAATAGTTCCGGCCCTTGATTCTGATTCTGTGTGTTGCTCGGCAACCACTTTGTTGGAAACACAACTGTTTCTGAGGAACTACATTGTTTGGTGGAAGAATACTGTTTTTATTAATATCATTACACTTTATTTGCTCTGTTTTATTTTGTGAAACGGAATAACCGTTTTATAAAAGCAATAAGCCCCGTGAAGCCGTGGTTTACAGTGAATTTATAACAGCTAAAGGGGGTTAACAACGCCGCTTAGCTGTTATAAATTCACTGTAAACCACGGCTTCTTGGGGCTTATTGCTTTAATCTAGTGCGCGTTTACATAGAAAAACAATGGAAAAGTAGCACATTGGGATGGAACGTCTTCTTTGTGAACGGCTCCTGACTCTTAAGACGCTTTTGAAAGTTTTTAGCATTTGCTTTCTGTATTTCAGGCTCACAAGTCTACAATATGGCAAGTGAGGCATTTGCCTCAAAACCGCGACATCTTCATGACAGCCGGTGGAGCCGGTAATCTGCATTTATGGAAATAGTAAGTGATTTCTTTGAGATAATATCTTTAACATCTGAAGATTATTATTCGTACCGTGCCATTTTTTGATGGATTTTTCTATTGTCACAGTGAGTATCCAGCCCAGAGGACTAAAAAGGGTGCGGATGATGTAGACATGGGCGTCGCTGGATCTGTGAACCTCCTGCAGAACGTCACTCTGTCCACACAACCCATTTCCAGTCTCGACTGGAGCCCGGACAAACAGGGTCTCTGTGTTTGCTCTTCATTTGACCAGTCTGTACGAGTCCTCATTGTGACCAAACTCAACACAGTCTGACTTAACTTGAGTTCACTTCTCTACTGTTATTCCCAAACAAACTGGAAAATCTGATGACTGTTTACATGCCACGTGTATATCTTAAGTTTATATGTGCAGTTATATTTGAGTTTGTTTTTTTTTGTTTTTTTAAGAAAATTAATTCTTTGTTAGCCTGTGTTTTTATGCACAATGTGAAGGCCTGTAATACCATGGTAAAGTTATTTTAAGACAAAAAGAATCAAATCAAAAATGCACATTTTGTCTTTGCAGTCTTTTATCAAGTTGTAATAATTTAAATGCTGTTTTTCAGGCTGATGTCACACATTCTCTTGTCTTTCCGTAATGCCCACTTCTCATAATCCAATCAATTCCCTGTCGTCCCACCTTACTTTTTTTTTTTCTTGATGAATGTCTTTTCACTGACTAAAAATATATGCCAGACAATGCCAGAATGGGTTTTGACCAAACCGTCTGTTTAATGTTCAAAGTGGATTTAAATAAGGCATATGGAGGACATTCCCAAACTAAAAAGATCATATCCAACACTTGAATCTGAAGAAGTCTTGCAGCTCCTCATCATCCACTGATCTGTCATGAATTCCAGCGTAAACTCTCCTCAGAAAACTGGCCAAGAACTTTACTTCAAGTGCTTCAATATATTTTTCAAGACATCCTTTTAATACAAAAGCAGAATGTTTTCATTTCAGCACTAACAGTACTCAGTTTGAAGCAAAAAAAAAAAAAAGTTTTCAAACATTTCTCTTGAGAGTTGATTTTATCAAAAATTTCATACATAAATGGATAAATAGCTGAAGTAAGAGCAGATCTTACCGAGTCCCGTGACTTTTCCATGCGCAATCAGGTCGGGCAGTAGCTGAGGATGCTCGTACAGTTCATGTTTCATCAGAATATGCACAATCTCTCCTGTTATGAAGGCATCATCAAAGGTTTGTTCACAGACAGGCTTCAGTGGGAATCTACTGTAAACATCCACAGCAGCCAGAGGATCGTCCTTCAACAGCAGATTGGGCAGCTCAATGTATGCGTCATGCACCTAAAACATGGAATAGTGGTGAAATGCAGTATTACGATGTGAAATCAGTGTCAATACATGCTGATCGAGTGTGCATTAAGGGACTCTCACCTCTGGAGCCATGTCAATGACCTCATGACCTCAATGTCAATAAAAATGACCCGCCTGTTTCTGTGAGTCAGTGGTTCGCGCCAGCGCCCTGGCTAAGCCTAGCCGTGGCACATAGGACTTCTCATTCAGAGCCACTGAGACTACTGTCATTGTCCTGCTTGCCAACCTCCACTGAGAAGAATATTGATTGACATAGCATGACTTCAGATCATAGAAAACGCATTTACTTTGAGCCAAGAGTCTGGGCAAACCTGCTGAAGTTGTTGGTTTCTCCTGAAGAGGGCTGTGCCGCTGCCCATATTTACAAGGAGACATTTGAGCTTTAATGCTTGATTTGCCTGCTGTCTTTCCAGCTCCATCACTCTTGGTGACCAAATGCCCTCCTGTCCTCCCTCTAACGAGAGAAATATCAAAGTAGCAATCATTTGTGAATAAGAGAACCACTAGTTGTAAAGATACAGGAGGCTGTGCTGTATGTGAACGTATTCACAGCAATGGTTTCCCTGTCGTTCTTAAGAACAATGAAGAGTAAATGGAAATCAATCTTTGGTCTTCTCAGTATTCAGAGATAGTTTGGGGCTGGTGCAGTGAGACGTGATGTGTTGCGCTCACCGAGCAGCTTGTGGCGTGTGTTTGGCTGCTGTGGCTGCCCTGTTGACTCGTGTAGGAGCCGAGGTCTTCGCTGTGGATGTAAGGACGCCTCTGGCTGGAGCTCCTCTGCCTCTCGCCAGCTTCTTCCCATCTGCAGGAGCCTCAGGTGACTCGACCGCTGGTTTGGGCTCAGGAGCTTCATGCTTGACCGTTTTGTCCTTTTCTGCATCTAAATGATCCTTCCACCATGTCTGCTCTAATTTAAATGCAAAACATTCTCAGATTTAAAGAGAAAGAATGTCTAAAGAGTTATTTATGAAGCAAATTCCCTCACTAAGAAGATAATATCCGACATTTGATTGTGTAAACATCTTGCAGTACCTCATTTGCCATGAATTCTAGCGTAAACTGTCCTCGGAAGACTGGTCATGAACTTCCCTTCAAGCTTATATTTACTTAAGATTGTATTTAATGATGAGTTATCAACAAGTGGCTTAGAAACAGCTGCACCTAGACCTCCAAGACCAACATCATCATTTCAGATTAGATAACATGTCCCTTGAACCCAGGGCCATCCTTAGCTGATGCGGGGCCTGGTGCGAGTTAGGGACCGGGGCCCCCCTCGGTCCGTTTGCGATCGCGTTCCGGCGGGGGGGGGAGGCCCGGGGGCCCGGTGCGACTGCACCAGTTGCACCCCCCTAAGGACGGCCCTGCTTGAACCACACATCAGCATCACAGGAAACTTCAACAAGGCTGTGATGACCCGAGATCTGACAAAGCACAAAGAGCTTCTTCTGCTATTAAGAATAATATAGACATCCCAATCAGAATCTGGCTAAAAATTATTCGATCGGTTATGGAACCCATCAGGTCTGGGATCCACTTATAAACCATGGTACAAACACCCAATATAGACAAGTCTAGCTAAACTCCAGTCAAAGCTTTCTTCTAAATTTTTATTTAATGTTACCAATGCTTTGGCAATTTAAAGCCTTTTAATCATGCAAATAAAGCCAATTGAATCCTGAAACGCTCAAGGAATTGCCAAGTGGATGGTGATTTAGATTATCAAGCTCCAAACCCCCATAAAACCATCATAATTTTAGTCCATTTGACTTAAAGAACAGAGAGGAACTTTATCTCCCAGCTGGCCTGGGAACACCTTGGGATCCTTCAGGAGCAGCTGAAGGAAGTTGCAGAGGAAAAGGACATGTGAGCATCCCTACTTATCCTGCTGCCACCACGACCCGGTATCAGATGAGTGGCAAGATAGATGTATGGACAACAATACAGGTCTGAACTGACGTGAGGGTGAGTAAATAACATAATTTTCTTTTTTGGCTGAATTAATGACAGTACTTACTGGTCAGCTGCTCAGGTGGTTCTCCAGTCTGATGGGAACCTTCTGACTCAATGCTGGCCTGGAAACTGAGGCAGGCATGTGCAAGCGCCGCCTGAGCTCGTTCAGCTGCTGCATGACTGTCGCTCTGAGCCAGCTGCACCAATCCCAGCAGACACAGAGCACGACTGCAGCGGGGCACCGCCAGCACTCCCATCTGACAGACCTACACACAGTCGTGCAGACTGCACCATGTCATATATATATATATATATATATATATATATATATATTTTTTTTTTTTTTACAAAAGATTTAGTTTTTTTTTGGTGTCTCTTGAAATTCAAGGGTTTGATGGTCTCAGCAGCCAATAATTTACCACAACAAAGCAAAACTGTTGTCGGTTTAAAAGTTCAAGCTGCATTTCCAAAATACGGTTCTGCATGGTATGATTACAAGCTGTTCCCGATCTGGATGTTTGGCACAGTAAGCTAATTGTGCTGGAGGAACTCCAGTAGTGATGTGATGATGATTGTGTAGTATACTGGCTACAGTATTATCTACAATACAGTATCCGTTTTCTATATTTCACTAGCTCAGTGGTTCTCAACCTTGTTCCTGTTGATCCTAGAACAAGATTCCTCTCCAAAAACATAGACCTAACCAAACACACACACACACACACACATATATATATATATATATACATAGGTTGTTCAAGCTCTTGTTCTGCCCAGGCTGGACTATTGCAACTCTCTCTTGGCAGGTCTTCCAGCCAGTTCAATCAAATGTCTGCAACTAATCCAGAATGTGGCAGCAATTAAAAATTAAAAGTCATTAAATGTTGTGTTTTCAGCTGAATTTGGGGAAACCACTTGAAACATTCAATGTGTTGAGCAATTACTGTTGTTTGAGTTGTTCATTGCAAACAGCTGAAAGTCAAAAGTTTTCCAGTAAACCTGATTTGCAATGGGGGTTGAATAATTTTGATTGCAACTGTATATGTAAGGGATAATGCACGGCTAGCTCGGGCTACCACCCGACGTGTAAATCCATCTGTTTACTAAGAGTGTAAAAGGTGAGTATACAAAGATGGAGTGAATGCGACTGGTAGATTTGGTGTGGTCTGTGCTAATTTGAGGTCTGTATCATGATTTCTGAAACCTATGGTTCCAATCAGTTGATATATTTAGTGATCCAGAAACATTAAGCATGGCCAGTAGTCTGATACCAAATGGTTCCTTTTAGCCATTCAGAAACATCCAGTAGGCCTACTGTGTAGTCTGATTCCTGAACAGATCAAGTGAATTTTTTAGTGAAGAAGACTTTTAGTGAATCAGAGACTTACAGCGTGGCCACTGCAGTCTGATTCCCAAAGCAATGACTTGACTCTGCTTCTTTTTAGCAAATGAAAAGTACTTACGAGTCATAGCGGTTACTGAATTATTCAGACTCACTAACTGGACTGCAAGTTATTACTTTTGTCATGTCTGACTCGAAGGAAACCAATAACTGTTACTGTTACTATTATGTATTCATGCTCATGAGACTCAAATCAGTTATTAACTTGTTTATTGTGTTAGAGTGTTGTTTATTATTTGAGTTTGTTGATTATTTGAGACATTATGAATGTTGGTGTAATGAGTGGTTCTATAGGAGTTCTATACAAACAATTTAATGATAAAATATAATAAAATGTTTTATTTCTTATTTGAATTTAATATAGGTGATGGATTGCATTCATGCCTCTAAACATTTGTGTAAACATTTGGCAACAGGCATTTATAGGCATTGATGCATGAAGTAGCATTTCATTTTTATCATATATTTCTTCACCAAAGAATCAGAACCAGAATCGTTAGATTTTATGATTCCTAAACATACAGTCTACCTTCTCCTGCATGTCCAGAAGCTCCCTACAGGGGCCGATAGGCGAGAGCCGTATCAAAGCTGTGAGAGCCTGACATCTCTTCACTATCCAGGGTTGTTTGCCATCTCTTTGCTGCTGAATGAGGCCTTGTAGGAGAGCAAAATGAGCACTCCAGCTGCTGCACCACCTCACCCTGATTCACACACCTGCTGATGCCCTGCGCCGCAAGCCCAGAGACACTGTGAATACCAGAGAGACTGACGCACATACAACTGTTGTCTTTATTTAGAGACATTAATTACGGGGGTCACATGTTGCAGTCAAACTGAAATCCTTGATCCTGAGATAAGAGTTCAGTGTACTATGAAATCACAGTCAGTTTAAAAGAGCATGAACTCCTCATAACATAAGTCTTAAATCTTTTAATTAGATTTCAAGGGCAGGGAGGAAACTACATACCTCGTTTACTACATCAGTGTAATGAAGGGGGGAAAAATTGGAATAGTTCACCAAAAATGAAAATTTGCTGAAAATGTATTCCATACAAATCCATCAAGATGTTTTTAACTTCACTCCCAGCTAAAATACGAGTCCATAATCTACAATAAAGCGTCCTCCAGTGGAAAAAGTCCATCTCCTGTTGTCTCTCACATCAAAATCAACTCACGTTTGTTTAGAGCTGTTTTGGCTTGTAAACGATGCTTGATCTGTGCAGATTTCTCTCCTGATTCAGACCACTTTTTCACTGGAGGAAGCGTTATTATGGATTATGGCTATTTTAACTATTTTAGCAACAGTTTGAAGTTAAGATGTCTTGATGGATTTGTTTCAGCTTTTGTCTTCTCCAGATGTTAACTGATGGACTGGAGTGGTGTGGATTACTTGTGGATTATTGTGATGTTTTTATCAGCTGTTTGGACTCTCATTCTGACGGCACCCATCCACTGCAGAGCATCCATTGCTGAGCGAGTGATGCAATGCTACATTTCTACAAATCTGATGAAGAAACAAACTCATCTACATTTTGGATGGCCTGAGGATGAGCACATTTTCAGCAAATGTTCATTTTTGGATGAACAATTCCTCAACTGTTGCAAAGATCTTTCAAAGTGTTTGCCTGTGTAACATACATGTGGTAGACTTGCTCTGGACTCATTGCCTGGTCAGAGGACGAGTTCTTGGAAAGCAAAGCCGCCAAACTGAGACAACCACGTAGAAACTGAGCATTCACGACAGACCAATCGCATCCAGTGCTCTCGGCTGCAAAAAAAAAAAAAAATCTGGATTAAAATCGTTTAAGTGACTAAATGTGAATGTGAATTATCTTATCAAAGAATTGAGTCATGACATATTCTAGGCCTTGTTGTAGGAACAACGCAACCTCATGCTCACTGGCCGCGGTCGCCTCGTTCTGCTGCAGCAGGGCCAAGCCAGTATAAAACCTACCATAAAAAAACATGTTTGTGAAGAACTGACAACAACCTGACCTGACTAATATATATATATATATATATATATATATATAGACTGTATAGACTAATATAAAACACTTTGTTCCATACTAGACTTTGAATATTCCAATTCCCAGTGTTATATTCATCAAAGAGCACTTCGGATGTAAAGAAAAACACAATGATGCATTATAAACCCATAATGCATTGTAACAAACTTAATGGCAAAGATATTTTACTATCTCTTTAAATGCCATGCCAGAGGTATCTAACCCGGACGGAGCAAATGCCCTAATCAGAGTAACACTCCAAAAGTCTAATGGTATCAGCTTGATAGGTCGCACCTGATAGCTGGCTGACAGGGCTGAAGGCCCAGCGCAGTCTGAAGGTGCTGCAGCGCCTGCTTGCTCCTCACCTGCAGTAGCAGCAAACGGCCCATATGTAGGTTATATTCCCAGCTGTTTGCATTCAATGAGCAGGCATCCAGATACTTCAGCAGGGCTCGACAGAGCCAACACTTCTCATCAGACACAACACCACAGCCGTCCTGCTGTGACACACCACACAGACACTACTGTGACCAATGCAATGAAAGGAAGCCATAGTTTCTGTGATCTCAATTACATTTTGCATTAAATTTCTGTCAGAATGTAAGACGATAGTTCTATCACAAAATCTGCTGAGCTGCCGTCTATATCATGTTAAAACAACACATATGATCATATTGTCTGTGTTGGGAAGGTTACTTTGGAAATGTAATAGGGTACGGATTACAAGTTACCCTATTTAAAATGTAATAACTAGTGTAACTATTGTACAGTTACTTTAAAGTAATGTAACTGATTACATTTGATAATTTTTTTTTTTACATTTCTAATGAATGTTTTCAACTGTTAACCATTTTTAAACATTTAAACCAGGCAGGGTTAACCTTACAGTACTCAACACATTACTCAAGACTTTCAAAATCCTTCATCACTTGAATTAAGTTTATGATCATTCAATTTTAAAGCAGAGACACCACAAAATTAGATTGTAGCACCTCTTTTGGTAACACTTTATTTTAAGGTGTCCTTGTTACACATGTTACATGTACTTACTATTATAATAACAATTAATTATGCATAATGACATGCAAGTAACCATAAGCCAAACCCTAATCCTAATCATAACCCTATAGTAAGTATGTGTAGTTAATTAATATTACTCAGTACTAATGTATAATTACACGGTAACAAGGACACCTTAAAATAAAGTGTAACCCCTCTTTCTACTTTGAGATCGTTCTGAGGTTAAATACAGATTTAAAATCATAACAAGGAATAGTTTAATAGCTACATTACTTTAATAAAATAATTAAAATACTTACATACTACTTATTACATTTTAAATAGAGTAACTTGTAAATAATCCAGCACTAGTAATCTGCTTGACATTCTGATATGGCAGTACTGCATTGTGACCATCTGCTATGGTCTCGAAATTTAAAAAGAATAAGAAGGAAATGCCAATCAACATTGAGTTCTTTTGTATGCCTTTTTATGCTTGCAAACCTTAAGTGTGATTCTTTGGCCATAAAAGACAGCATAAGCACCTTTCCAGCTTTTTTTGCTAGCCAGAGGAACAGTGTCTGGACATGATCAGCCTTCGCTGACTGGCCCTGCTGTTTGAGATCTTGTAACTCCATGTCAAGCGCTTTGAGCTGGTTCTCTGCTGTCGGTGTTCCAGGAAAGCCATGAAGCCTGCAGATGGCCAAGATCTCTTCCTGCCTCCCGGCAGACTTGGCCTGGCCAATATCCTGGTCATCTTCCTGAGCCTGTGGGATTAAAACAGTCAGCTCCTACATTAGAACATATGGCTCTTTCATATGAGAATGATATAATATATACACACTGTTGAGTAAAATCTGGTCTAGTGATTTAACACTTCTGTCATCTAGGGGTTTGAGGTGTTCAGACAGTAGCAGACACACACATATTCTGAAAATGTGTTTCACTTGTATGGAGAAAAAATACTATGGAAGTCAATGGCTAGCAGCAACTGTTTGGTTACCAACATTCTTCAGAATATCTTCTTTTGTGTTCAGCGGAAGAAAGAAACTCCTACAGGTTTGGAACAACTTGAGAGCGAGTAAACGATGACAGAGTTTTTATTTTTGGGTGAACTATCCCTTTAAGGTGCTAGTTTGACATTGACTATCTCAATTTCCTACCTCCTTTTTCAGGCCATACATCTCTGTTGCGTAGTAGTGCTCCTCTAGTGTCTGCCCGAGAAGAAAATGCAGTTTAGCATTGTGAGGTTTAAGCTTAACGGCAGTAGCGTAGTGGATGGCAGCCTGCTCCAGACGATCCAGTGGTGACTGCATAACGTCACCTGAAGAAACAACAACACATAATACTCATTTACATGTTTGCTAGAGAATATGTAAGACAGCTATTACAATCAATGCACAACCCAAATTTATGGTAAATGTTTAACTTTATTTATTTGTTATTTATTTTAGTTGAATTGAAGTTTTGGTAAAATTGCTTTTGATTTTCCGTGCATGATGACTTTCTATTTTTTTTCCTGAGAAGTCATAAACCATTTCACACAGAGTTAATTCCGAACACTAACCCTCCATTGCAAGATGAAATCACCTGTGTTTCGCTCTTTTCCTCAGTACGTCCCACACTTGTGTGTGAGGTGATTAGGCACTCCTTCAATCATTATTACGTGGTCACGTGCATTTCTGACTGCCAGATGTGGTTTCCGTGTTTTGCACCCACAACTGTGATTGGATTTTTGTGCAGTCAGTGGTTCTGACAGGTCTAGCTGGATTGGGAAGCCTTTTCTTGTAGAGTTCGAAGTGTTCCTCTGCATGGGCAATCAGACTATCTACATCATGTTCTCCAAATGCCGTCTCCAGTTTCGAATCTGTTTGAACAGGAAGAACCAGGTGCCGTTTTATACATTCTGTATTACCGCACACATCCAGAACACAATGCACTGTCCATACCTCAAGTGTGCGATCAGTCATTATTTCCAAAGTACTTGAGGATGCAAAATATTTTCTGTTCCAGTTTGTTTCTGTGATTTCCTGCAGTGATACAACTGATTTCATAAACAACAAAGAGCAGAGTAGACAAAGAGTAGAACTGTTTACTAAGCAATCTACAAACATCACTGAAGAGAAACACATTCGGACGCAGGGAACCTGTCAGACTCACCACAGAATCTAGATCTGATGATGGTACTCTTTTGCATGCGCTCCAATCTCTGCATATCTCATCTGCTTCCTGCATCCTGTTAAAAACCAATACAGTTTTCTTTAACAATAATTATTTTAAATCTAAAATTCACCTTTAAAATAACAAAAACAAAGACAGTTTAATCAAGACAAAGAAATTAAAGATTTAGGTCGGAATTTTATTTAGGTATGACTGAACAGCTGAAAGCTATGTGATTGCAAGGGTGTTACTAAGGTGTTGTTAACAAATGTTTATTTCTGGCTGTAGTGATATTCATACCACGATATGAGAAGAAACATTTGACAGGAGCGTTAGACATTCTCTGGTCGAGTTCTGACTCCTGAACTTTCCAGCCCTCTCCCAAGGGAAGCTCAGTAAACGGATCGACTTTTGACCTCCGCGTCAGCATGTCAATATATGGGGCTGAAAATACTGTCTTGGGTTCACTGCATACAAACATGACACACATACGCTAATGGCAATGTCAGAATGTATGAAGGGGTTTGACCACAGAAACGATTCTCTCACCTCTGATGTATTGACACGGGTTTGTACAGAGCACTTAAGGAGACAGGACACTCAAACTCCATCTGGTCTCTCACGTCACAGCTAGAGGAACTGGCTCTCTAATAACGTTTGTAGTGTAAACCTATATATATATATAAAAGGTTGTTTCTTTCATTTTCTCAGAATTGTTTTTTTTTCTTCTTCCAATCACTTCAATGAATAAATGAATGGAAGCTGTCAGCTAAATCTAAGTGCTGACGATGTTGAAAAATATCATACATGTATTAAATGCAGCCATTATGTTTACTAAATACTAATAGAACCATCAAAAATGTGGGGGATTATCTGAAATAATATTTAATTATATGTACATTACATTTTTATTACATGGAGTTGTCATAATGGTTGCTGAAGAAAATATAAGGAAGATCTACATAGATCTTTATAGATCAATCTATTGTATAGTCTAAACCACAGTGCTGGGTACTGATTACATGTAATCTTTATTACGTAATCAAATCAGGGTATCTTCCGTCTATTCGTTTTTAAATGTAATATTAAAAACAGAAAAATAAGAAAACGGTTCCTTTTTTTTTTTGTTTTTTTTGTTTTTTTAAATAAAAAAACAAGAATTGGGCCTTGCTTGATTTTTCAGTTCCACGTTCATGGCTAGAAAATGAATAAATGGCTTGAATATTCAATCTCTGCATGTGGGTGGGAATGAAACACCCCTTTCCGCTGATTGGTCAACCAAACTTTAAACCGTGCCATCATCAGTTTTTCCGCAGTTCTGCACAACAGAATAACAGTCCTCCACTGCTACATTTGTGTGGATTCTTAATGTGTTTATTGCAACTATATTTCATCACGTTCTCATCAAACAACCAGACTAATGAATGGCTAACGAATAGCCCATACTGGGCAGAGCCTAGACAGGGCTTACTTCTATGCAGGCATAAAGTCGGCAACCTGCACGAGAAATATTAGTTTATCCAAATATGAATTTACTTCGCATCTGCACCCACAACTACCCCCTAGCCATCTTTGGCACATCACCTGTTTTATTAAGCTGACATATCAAAGTCTGTGGCAAAGCCGCGCAACCACTGATTAATAACAGATAATTATATAGATCAGTGTGCGAGGCGCACTGGTCAGCGCGGAGCCATAGCATTTTGCACTGTAGTGGAGCGCAGACCATCGATTTATAGTGTAAATTGTAATCAGATTCCAAAAATGAAATACTTGTAATTAGATTGTATTACATTTTTAAGCACACTACAGTTACTTTTTTATTGATTATATGATTACATATTATTCACACAATAGCAATAAATAATTCAGAATTTATAGATTCTGCCAAATTATTCATTTCCATCTTTTAGATGTTTATTTCTAAAGTAGCCTACTGCTTATATACATTCAGAAAGTCCTCCAGTTTTGTGGACATTCACACAAAGACCAGTTCACTAGTCTATAAGCTATAATTACACAGAAAGAAAAAATAATTCTCAACATTGCTTCAGCTACTGATGAACACATTAAGGTGGCTTTCACACAGCAAAATCCCCAGAGTTAAATCAACTCTGCTCAGAGTACATATTGTCCCAATCTACAGTGTTAAAGTAATACTGAAGCAGAGTTACCACTGTTGAGGATTATGTGATATGTTTTCAAGTCTAAAAGCCTGAGCAGTAGTTGTTCATCTTAAAGATTGTTAACAGCGGGTTTTCTTTATTAATGCTCACTCATCAATTAATTAATTGCTTAATTATCCCATTAACTTTAACTCGGCTTCAGTGCTACTTTAACACTCTGTAGATTGGGACAATATGCACTCTGAGCAGAGTTGATCTAACTCTGGGGATTTTGCTGTGCACACTCGCACTTTTGGTGTGCACCCGGGTTCATTTGACGTCAGAGTTCGGTTCGTTTGGATAATGAGAACACTGTTTTGGTGCGCACCCACGAACCGTACCCGACCCAAGTCTGCCTCGGAAGGGTGGTCAGGGGTGCGGTTCATGCGAACTCCAGTACGGTTAGCTTCTAATGTGAACGCAATCTATCACGGACGTGGACCACCATTAATGACGAATGAATTGACCAAACTGTGTATTTATGCGTTCATAATTTATATCTTAGGGGCAGGGGCAGGGGGAGCAATCGAACTCGGGTTCGGACCAGGCAATCAAACCATTTGTATTGGGTTATTTAACCCGTTTAATCCCAAATTTTTCCCAGACATGAAAAAATCAAAATGATGTGTCATTAACCCTTTGAAATAATCAATAATTATTTTTTGAAATTTTGGGGAAAAGTGTGTGAAAAATAGTGTTTTATGGTCGGCCACAAATGTGACCGGTGGGATAATGTGTGTACTGAATTAACATATTTCTGCAGTCATACAATTTTTTATATATCTTAGCCCAGCTATTTTAAACTGATTGATCACATTCTAGGGTTACTATTATGAGTAAAAAAAAACGTATACAACACTGTTAAGAATACTGAGATAAAAGACAAAAAATACAACCATCAGCGTATTTCAAAATTGTTACTTTATTTTAAAATATATCATTAGATTTTTATATTAGTGCTACCAGTGTTACAACATCAATATTGTAACTTATTTGTAACATTTGAACTTTTAATTTAGTGCAACATTTTGCCATTGCAACATTTTAGTGCAGCCGTCACTAACAACTGCAATTGGATTTATATTGTATACCTTGTTTACAACAATTTATGGTTGTTATCCCACCGGTCACTATTGTGACCATCAACATATTTACTCATTCTATGACCACACTCAACAAAACTGAATATATGTGAATTCATATATTAATACTAGACACCTTAAAGATAACGTGGACCAAAAATCTTTGTCATATCTTTATGTTAACATACTATACTAGCCTTTCGTTTTGGAGTTTTGATGCAGCCATCATCTTCTCATGGTGCAAACCGGAATTAAACTGCTCTGGTCATGTGACAGTTTGCACTAACCATGTGACACTGCACATGTTTAATTGAGACCCTTTATTTTTTTTCCATATTTGCAGGGAATGCACTGAAACATCAGTTTAGAGCTTTATAAATTAAAACATTTTTTACAGTCACTTTAGTGTTTTATTTTGATTTATGTTATTTTAAAATGGTTTATTTGAAATTTACATTTTTAGGATTTAATTAATAGCTTTTCATCAAAATCACAAACCCCATTTTGGGAAACCTTGAGATAATGTAAGGTTTAATGGACTTCATGTTGTTAATAAAAACGAAGGCAATATATATACAGTATATATATATATTTCTTGTTGTATTTTATATCTATATGTTACACTATTATCCTATTTAAATCAATGTGATAAATGAGTTAGGTCAAAGGTAATCAAAGTAGTCTGATTATTTTACATAAAATATTGTTAGATTATGTTACTAACAACAATTTTTGTCATGTAATTTGGAATCAGTTTTGGACTACAATTTGTAAGTAATCTACCCAGCTCTGCTGAACCATTAGAAACAGTATTGTTGTGCTTGTATCAGAATATAATTCCATGGTGGAAGAATACAACCCCCAAATATCATGGGAATACTGTTTTACACATTTGAAACAGTTTTCACTCAGGTGCTGCTTGAAAATTTCACCAATAACGAAGAAATGGCAAGTAACGCTGAATTAAACATGAAAATTGAAAGTAGAAAGACTAAAACAAAACATGGTAGCACTGTGGTTCTTGTGGGGAGTTATTAATGAATTAGTGCATTTTATGTTGGTAGTGGCAGGTTTTAGTTCTTATTTGAGTGTTGGCGCCATCTGCCGAAGTCACCTTTATAATAGTTACTGTTTCTCCCGCATTTAACATGACGGGTTCAGAGCAAGAAGTGTCATTCACAGCAGTCTGCATGCTTCTGTCTGCTGTCTGGGGATAAACTCTCACCGCACAACAGTCAACATGTACAGAACCTAAATCATAGAAACATAATGACTTCAACTCGGGGGTGGAAATGGCCAAAATCCACTAGAGGGACTCTAGCTTGGAAGGATCGTGGTAATCTTAGATGACCTTTCGGATGTATTTAATTAGCCTATGAAACGCTTTAGAATCTATAATAACATTAAACTTATTTCATATTTTCCCTAAACAGGCATCCCGCAATTCTGGCCAAATTAAAGACAGCTAGGCCTACATTGTGTGTGGATCGGCACATTTTATCATGCAAGCATCATTAATGACTCCTTGTGTTTAATAATAATAATAATAAAAAGACTGATTAGTGAAATGAAAGAATGACTAATAAAAAAATGAGAATTAAAGCTGGGACCGAAATGGGTCTTGCACATGTTGCCCAGTTGGGTCCCACCTGTGACAAGTGCAATCCCATATGAAATCCATGTGGGCAATTGACATGGGGCCATTATGGAACCCGCGGACAATCCTATATGGGGCCCATTTTTCAGCCCAGTTCATACCCATATGGGCCCCACATACAAGCTTAAGCCCTCCATAAAAACATTTCTTATTTAGTGGTACAGTATTTCATGATTTCTATATTATATTTAATAGTTTACACTTTGCATAGACATTTGGAATTATCAATATTGCAATATTATGCAAGTTTTATTAAGCTATATATTGCGCTACACTTATGTGCAGAACTGGGATCGCTTTCATAGGCTATTAAATGGATAAAAAATTGAAATCACTTTCCTTTCCAAAAAAAACCTAAGCAGTTGGAAATGGAACGCCGTCGCCCCTCGAAATTCACTGAAATGACTCGCATGAGTAGTCGTAGGTGTTTGGAGAGAAGTCAGGGTGAAGTCTGTGTCCTTCCCTTATGGTCAGATCACTGAGCTGTGCTGCGCTGGCAGACAGTTTGGTCACCGCAATGCTATACACCTTTGATGTACCATCTTCAGACACAACCTCAATCTCTACTTTATTTAACCCATCTTCTAGTTTAATAGTTCTTGATCCATCACCAAATAACTGGGAGAATTTGATATGTAAAAACATCAATATTCTATTGCCTATACCTATCAATGTACATAAAAATACAGTGAGCCAAGCAAGAAAATGTTTTACTATAATTGCATTAGAAACTACATATCAAAGCAATTGGCATTTATTTTAAAGAAAGACAGTACACTTTACAAACAAATCATACAGTTCAAAATGTGTTGTGACACTTTTTGTTTGTCAAATATGTAGCATGTTCATAGCTAATGATGAACTGCGTGCGAGGTTAAGACACCTGCGGGAACTGATATTATATATAGGCTACAGTACATTAGTCACAATTTAACATGTATTTGTAGTGCTATAAAAAGCATGGCTTTTCATACTTACGATATTACAAGATGCACCACTGGTTTGTAGATGTAGTGTTGTAGTTTTGCCTTTGCTCTCCACTATAGCTGTGTATTGTGTTATATCTGATCTGAACGAAGGGTTTAATTTCTCCTCAGACATTGATAAGTTGTCTAAATTACAATTATCCATCCTTCACAGCTAATGCAGATTATTCGAAGTTAGGAGGTGGGATGCAGATTTGTAAGTTTCGTTGAAGGCTGCGTTATTTTGTCTAGACTGAAAACTGGTGGTTGAGGAGTTTAGGTGCGACCTTGTTGCCATGGGAGCAGAACAGATTAATCTCTAAGGAAACGTAGATCAACTGTATATTGTTTATTGAATGACGTTTTTATTCCTTATGTTAAACACGTTGACATTTTAACCCCTAACCAGACCCCCCCGCCACGCCCCCTTCAAAAATAAATAAATAAATGATAAATAATAAATAAAAACTATATTTCTCCACAAAAATCAATGTAATAGCAAACTTAGCACGTTTCCTTTAATCTCTCATCATATATATATATATTTTTTTTTTAATATGGATTTATTTATTTATTCTTTTTTTTTTGTCTTTTCCTGGTTATCACTCAGAAGTATGGAATAATATTCAGGACTTTTTTCAAAAGCAATTGCAACTTGTATTTTCAATTGCGTTTTCCACATGTGGGCACATAAATTGTGACATAATCCAAATGCAATTGCAAATCTTGCATTACCATTTGCACGACTCATCACAGTTTCTCACTTACAACTACGTATTTGTAATGTGCATCTTTCTTATTTTTATCTTTCTTATCTTTATTGTTAATAAATGTATATTAATAAGAAATGTGATTTGCATATGTGTATAATTTAGTTCTGTGAAGTTATACAGTGTTGTAGCCTAATCTTTTGTATTTTCTACATTTGTAGGAAACCATAAGTGTAGAATTGCACTGTCTGCTTACTTGCATCAATCGGAGTGAGAGAAACAGGGAGAGATGTTGAGACAGGTGAAAAGCATTTGGGTAATAGTGAATATTGACCTATCGTGCGTACCGTTGTTGCTCCCGCTGTTAGCAGGGGATAATCGCTGCATTTGGGGTAAAAGTTGTTGCTCCCGCTGTTAGCAGGGTATAATCGCTGCATTTGGGGTAAAAAAGACAGAATTATGTATTGTGCCAAGAAGGTTGTCTGTTTGTTGACACAGGCACGTACCAACTAGCAGCTGCTTTTAGCGGAGCCTTTACCGATTACCTCCATTGATCAGAGCATTCGGCACGGTCGTCTGTGAGTGACGTCACCTCCCAATACAAACACGCCCACTAGTATAGTCCCGCCCCCTCACATTGATTGACAGCTTTCCGTGTAGACATCGGAAATTCAAATGCAGAAGGAATTGTAATTCCATTTGAGTTTTGGCAGGTTACATGCGCAACTCAGAGAGAGTGAAAAAGCAAATGTGGTAATTAATATTGCTAAAAAAATCTGGTCAGGTCCCGCGGGAATGCAGACCTCTAGCTCATAACTCGTAAGACATGGGAAATACAGTTGCAAATGGACTTTGCTTTTCCATTTGAAATGTGGCAGTCACTGTGCGTTCGCGAAAGCAAAAATGTAAATGGTAATGCAAGATTTGCAATTGCATTTGGATTATGTCAATTTATGCGCCCACATGTGGAAAACGCAATTGAAAATACAATTTGCAATTGCTTTTGAAAAAAGTCCTGAATATTCTTCCATACAGAAAACCTAACAACCTAGTGGCTGTTCATCGATTCTAAGACAAAAGCTTATTCAATATCAGTTAATTTGGTGTACCAAACTATCATTAAGCAAAGAAGAATTAAATATTTACCCATAGGCAGAGTGTGAACTAACTGCAGGGTAAGGCTAAAAGTAGTCTAATGTTAGTGTAATGTAGGCTATAAACTACACACATCATAAACCCGCCTGTTTATGGTGCCCTGCCTGGAGGCTGGTGCAGAGCAGGAACAGGGCGGAGACAAGGGAGGCCTCCAGGGCAGATCAGGGAGCTCCGGGAGCCATGGCGGAGCAGGCAGTTCAGGTTGCCATGGCGGAGCAGGGGGCTCCGGAGGCCATTGCGGAGCCGGCAGTTCAGGTTGCCATGGCGGAGCCGGTAGCTCAGGAGGCCGTGGCGGATCAGGGGACTCAAGGAGGCCATGGTGGATCAGGAGATTCAGGAGGACATGGCGGATCAGGAGACTCAGGAGGCCATGGCGGATCAGGA
>NW_015546050.1:790755-830006 GCF_001515605.1 Sinocyclocheilus anshuiensis | reverse complement strand
GACACTGGAGCGAGCTCTGGGGCTGGAGCCAACACTGGAGCGAGCTCTGGGCGGGAGTGAGCCATGACAGACAGGCTTGACTTTGGAGTGGCCAGCGGGCTTGCCACAGAAACGGGCGGCAGGCAGGAAAGAGCCGCGGCCGGCGTGCTTGACTTCGGCGCGCTGGACTTCGGAACAGCCGGCGGGCTGGACAAAGCCGCGGCCGGCGGGCTTGACTGAGGAACGGCTGGCGGAGGGGTCCCAGATCGGGATCGGAGGCTCTCCAGACACTGGATGACTGCCTCCTTCCAGTCGAGGTTGGTGGTGTCTGGGAGCTCCGCGGGGCAATGGTAAGTAATCCCGATCCGGAACAGCGTCACGAGAGTCTCCCCCTCGAGGGAGCTGGCAAGGGCGAGCGGCACGAACTCCCTCGCGTAACTGACAAGGTCGGGGCTCGTCTGAGCCACGGCGATTAACATCGCTCGTTCCTCCATGTGAGCGGGAAGAAACAAAAGGAAAAACAAAACACTTTTAAAAACGGGGAAAAAAATCGGGAGAAGGGGCACCACTTACTATACTCCGTGGGATGGTGGAACGTCATCCCGATCCGGAACAGCATCACGAGGGTTTCCCCCTCGAGGGAGCTGGCGAGGGTGAGCGGCACGAACGCCCTCTCGTAGACGATCGGGTCGGGATTCGCCTGTGCCACGGCGATTAACCTCGCTCGTTCCTCCTTTTATGTCATCGTTGTCAGTGACGGGTCCTGGATTCTGTCACGGGGTTGTGGTTAGTGTTGCTTTCGTCAACGAAAATTATAACTAAATATCGTCGTCAATGAACCTTTATCACGTGACGAAAACGAGACGAGACGAAAATGCTGGTCATGTGACGATGACTATAATTAAATGTATAATGCAATATCGTTGACGAATAAAAACCAGACTAAATGTGGTTTACAAAATAAAAACTAAGACGAAAACCAAACAAAGTTAAGTCTGACACAGAGAAAGGGACCGATGGCCGGCCAGCCGGGGTTCGTCTTTGTTTAAATGTATGTGTGTGTACTTCTAACCTGTTTGGTTTGTAAAATAAATGTTGTAAATTCAAATCAAAGCGTCTTCCGTGTGTTAAATAGAATTGCATTTCTAAAAAGAGACTAAAATACAATTTTCATTGACTAAAACTAGACTAAATGTCATCAGTTTTCGTCGACTAAAACTAGACTAAAATGCTCAGCCTTTTAGTTGACTAAAACTTGACTAGACTAAAAAGAGTATGAACGGGACTAAAACTAATAAAAACTAAAATGACAGTTTCACACAAAGCCTAGACTAAAACTAAAATTAAAACAGGCCGCCAAAAACAACACTAGTTGTGGTTGTAGTAATTGCGCACGACGGAGTAGAAGAAAAGGAGTTTTTAATAAGCATCAACACACTATAACCGTTGAAAATAACATTAATCGAGGACAAAGGAATGACAGAAACTGAGGGCTTATAAAGGGCAGGCAACTAAGGAGCAAACGAGATGATTAATACAACACAGGTGAATAGAATGAACTAATCAGGGTAACTAGGGGAAACTAGGTCAAAGGAGAACAGGCTAACTGAAACACAATGACAACTAAACATAATCCTGACACTGATTTGATGTCAGGAAATATTTTAATTCGACTGAATTAAAGTTTAAATGATCACAACTCAATAAAACATTCTAAGTTATAAATTATAACGCTTTCATTTACATAGTTAATCAAACAGCAGAGTAAATTATGGAGAAAGCGAGCAAAGAACATTCGCATTAAATAATATTATCACTGACTTCAGTCTAGCCAGAGATTAAGCACTCAAAATTCCTGTTATAATCAATGAAGCTGTCCATACACTGTATGATAAATTAATCTCTTACTTACGTAATTCATACATCTGCACTTTGCTTATGATGAGAACATTTGTGAGATTCATTTAGCACGCGCACGCAAAAACTCGTCAAAAACAATGAGTCATGAGCGATGATTCATGTGGATGCCTCTGATTGGCCATTGTGTTCATAAAGTCAACAGAATCGTGTGTGATTGGTTATAATGTGCAACGCTGTAAGAATGCGTACAAAAATGTGATGTGACATGAACAGGTCTAAATTTATTACAGCAACCAACACTTTTAATTTAATTTTCATTCGTTTCATGGGCTTTATGGGGGGTCCCTTAATGCTAATGAGCGGTCCGGGACCCATCCCCCCCCCTCAATTCGAACACTGAACCTAATGAAATATAGAAAAGCTTCCTCCAAAGTGGTCTCTAAATCTCTCTACCATGATCTCAACCTGACGTACATTATACTAGGATTATTCCAAGTGATCTGACCTATACAAATAAGAGATGTAACTCTTAGACGCTGTAAAAACAACAATAAATAAACTCAGTTTAATAGATGTTTATTCATCATCTTCTAAAATTAGAGTGTGACTGGTGAGGCGTCTTCAGTTCTCTCTATGCTGCCCCCAGTGGACAAATCCGGAACTTTCTTATTGTCAAGATACGCTGGAGCACGGGAACGAGGAGACGTGGAGATTTCACGAAACGAGAGTCTTTAATAATCCAACAGGGAGAACCAGAGCACAAAGAAGACGTACACAACGAGTAGACCCGACGGAGAACTAAGGAACAGACAGGAACTTATAAACAAGAAAACAGGTGTTTCCAAATGCCCACATGCATACTGTATATAAGGGTATAACATGGTACTAGTCATAATGCAAATTATCACACAGTCCATTAATTTATTATTATTATTATCTTGTAAAGAAATTAAAATATATAAACACCTTCTGCTTGTGGAAAAACTTGCTTTCATCTAGGACTACATCTTTCTTTCTCTTTGAGTTTTTTTGTATCAATTTAACAAATACTGTTACTTTGTGATGAAAATCTGTCTTTAATAAAGTTTTTCTTCAAATTTGCATTATCTCATATCCTTATGTGGCAGGAACCATCTGCCTCTTTTGAGTTTTATTTCTTCACTGCTACAAATAACTTAAAAAAAAAAACAGCTATTTAACTCTACACTATAACAAATATCACTGCGCTAACACCGATTAATTTGTTTTTCTGCTGTCAAATTGTGATATGCATCCTGTTATCTATTGAACTTTTTAAATTTTTTTTATAGTGTCTGTGACCCTAATAAAGATAAACCTTGTTTGTCTATGTATCCTAAGGGAAAAATATCAATCAACAATATAGAAAAAGTGATTTGTAAATATGTATTTCAACAACAATTCAACTCTGCATCCTGCTGACACATGTTTTAGAATTTGTAGATAAAATTCTAAAAAAATAAAAAAAGTTTTTTTTTTTTTTGTCAGTAATTGTTTTACACGTTTAAATAGGACTTTTATTTCGGTTTGGATATGTGACGTTTTTAGGACGCGCCGCGGTTCTGGGTCTGTTGTGGTTCGGCTGAAGAAAGGTTTGTGGTTTTTAGCTAATCAAAGTGTTAAAAAAATCGATGCAAATTGTTCAGTCTATTTTATAGTTTTAACAAGTGATCTAAAATTAGTTATTTATTATATTGTAATGCTTTATATAACATTAATGCACGTTATTTTGTGTGAGCGCATCTACATGTGAGTAACAGAAAAGGTGCGTCTCATTTAGCTCACTAAATCATGAATCAGTTTATTATAATAACACATTCGTGAAATCAGCGATGTGAGAAACGGAGCTTTTCGAATCTCCAGGTCAAAACGATACATTGTTTCAAAGCGCTCGATCGCGACACCCGCTGGTCAGAACACAGAACACAGAACACAGAACACTGAACACTGAACACAGAACACTGAACACTGAACACTGAACACAGAACACAGAACACTGAACACAGAACACTGAACACTGAACACTGAACACAGAACACAGAACACAGAACACTGAACACTGAACACTGAACACAGAACACAGAACACAGAACACTGAACACTGAACACTGAACACAGAACACAGAACACTGAACACGAGAACCTTTACAGACTAATAATAACACATGTTTTCATGACAGTGCAATCTATTAAATGCAGTCTAGAAGTAAATAAATATGGCTTGTTGACATTGCATGACATTTTCACTGTCACACAAGATAACAATGAATATAAAAATAGTATTGTCTTAATTTAAAATGCAATAAATGGTTAAACATGTCTTTGTCTTAATGGACCTGTTATAAAAGTTATAAAAACTGCTTTGTTATTAGATTTTTCACATTTTTGAGCCAAATCTCAAAATTGTACTATGGCGTGACTGTCTCAAGCATGGTTTAATACAACTTTTATACATTAAAAAGAAAAGCATAAATGTTAATAAATACCTCGGGCATGATTTTACAAGTGTCTATTTTTTCAGATGTATTTCCAAGAAAAAAACATCGTCTTATATTCGGGTCAATACGGTAAATGGCAATAATTTTTTTTTCATCCAAATAGGCTAATTCCAAAAGTGTAGGAACTTGGTACATTTTGTCACTGAAAACCACGTCCTCTGGTGTGACACCATATCCTGATTTTAAATCGGGCAATTCCACAGACAACTTTAATTAGTTGAAGGACCCCATTCAAGGTCATGTAAAAGCTACTAGAAGGCAAGCCTGCAACCTTTAGCCAAAAAATCATAACAGCTAATGCGAACGTTTCCGCTTTTTAGAGGAAACCACTTATCATTTAATGAATCGAGAGCCTATCGGCTAATCTTCAACATGTTTTACACTAAACAACTATTGAACTATTTTTACAGTTTACACCGAAAAAAATGCTGTTTTATAAGAGAAGTCACTGACTTTTTGCGACAGGTGGATTCAGCTTACGGCACTTCTCATTCATTCCTATGGGATCCGTAAACGGCGATTGAGATTCAATGACGTCAAGGCTGTAATGTGATTGGTTATTAAGGCACACGTGATCCAAGTTGACCGTTACGCTTTTTCCGAAAGTAAGTAATACCAAAGTCCCTTTAAGGATAAGGGTGTTCTATAGTCAGGGGTGCACATAAGTGGTATGCAGGTGCGCATGCGCGACCAAAATAAAAAATGCGCTTTGTAAATAAGTTCTGACAGCGCATTTGCGTACCGACATGGTTGACAGCGGTTAATGGACACTTTTCACATTTCCGGGTTTCTCAGCAGCGGAAGTCGTCATAGTTGGGTAAACTTGAAGAGCAGTGAATGGGAGAGGACCACAAATATATTTTTTGCATTCCCAGTTGCTCAAATAGCAAAAGAAAAACTCCACGATAGTGTTTTCCTGGCTTTCAATAAAAGGAAAAAAATTGAGAGAGACTGATAACGGCTGTCAGAAGAGAGAACGATGTCAAATTTACCGTCCCTCCCGTAGACGCTGCATTAGAAACACCCTCGCATTAGCGTAAACTAGTTTTTTGTAGTTTGATGCAAAGGTAATATAATACAAAGAATAGTGTTATAAATGTACATACATTTAAAAAAAAAAAATACAAATATGAAAAACTTTCTAGGATTTACGATGCTGATGACCGTTAAACGCGGCATCACAGTCTTGCGAAAAGGGTCCATGCACAATTGCCATTTAAATCGACAAACTGTAGTACTGTATAAGATTTCTATTCAAACTGAATAGAAAAATAAATCTAGGCTACCCGCTGCAGTGTTCAAAGCACAATGCAAAACTGTGACATTTCGTTCACTGAAGCGCTTCAGTCGGCAGCGCTAAACCCGGAAGCGCATATACTTACTTGCCGGCAACCCGCCAAAATAAAAGCCTGCTGATTTTAAGTTTGAAAATGATGAAAATTCATTTTATTTTTAAGTTTACTATAAAATAGTTGTATTTGTATTTAATACTCCCTTTTTATTTTAAAATATAAGAGTATTATCACACTTTATTATTTTATTTATAAAAACTAACTAAATAAAGTGCAACAATATTATCACTACGATTAATACATTTTTTTATATTTGTATTTAATGGGTTACACCAGGGCTGTCCAAACTCGGTCCTGGAGGGCTGGTGTCCTGCAGAGTTTAGCTCCAACCCTAATTAAAAACACCTGAACCAGCTAATCAGGCTCTTACTAGGCATAGAAACTTCCAGTCAGGTGTGTTGAGGCAAGTTGGAGCTAAAATCTGCAGGACACCGGCCCTCCAGGACTGAGTTTGGACAGCCCTGGGTTACACTATACAGTGTGAGGACCAAACCAAATCTCCAGGTTCTCATATGAGAACCAGGCTGAAAAACGTATGTGCACCCCTGTCTATAGTCTTTGGTAATGCAGACCCTCTCATCTCCCAATAATAAGACAATCTCTGGTCATGTTAATGAAGCCCCCTGTGCACATAATAAGTTTTTGTCTCAGAATTCAAATATTTAACTTTTTTGGAACCACTATAAAGGTGTTACATTTTGTTGTCCTTTGGTGTGACACCCCTAAATTATATATATATATATATATATATATATATATAATACAAATTTGTTTTTTTATTAAAAACTGTAAATTAAACTACATAATTATGAAAAATTATGGAAATGTGTCTTGCTAACTGCTTATGACAGGTTAGCAATGAATAGCAAGGCCATTATCTGACACAAAAGGCTGAAACATCCTTTGGTATGACAGATAATGTCCAGTAGTGTGACACCTGTACTGTCACACAAGAGGACAAGGTCTTTTTAAGAAGCATTTTAAATTATCTTGTTTAACTCTTTTTAAAAAATGTTTTATTCTTCTTGAACATTTTCAGTGTTCTTAAATGCAATAATTACATTTAAATATTTTCTGATGTTTTTGCAAAAAACTTGTACTGTTATAAAGTGTCATGAAAATAAGTATAAAATGTGATACTTTGTTTTTGAGACAGAAATAATAGAGAGAGAGAAATGAGTGAGAGAGAGGACACAGAATAGAGAGAAAATTAACAGGGATCCACGCAGAAGGGAGGAGATACTAAGAGAAAGATGCAGAAAGTAAACAGAATCGAAATGAGGCTTTAAAAAGAGCAGCCATATACTTTTAAAAAAATCATTCACATCTTATTAAATAGGCTA
The DNA here is from genome assembly GCF_001515605.1 of Sinocyclocheilus anshuiensis. Taxonomy (NCBI): domain Eukaryota; kingdom Metazoa; phylum Chordata; class Actinopteri; order Cypriniformes; family Cyprinidae; genus Sinocyclocheilus; species Sinocyclocheilus anshuiensis. The sequence continues at coordinate 822,956 of NW_015546050.1, read as the reverse complement.
TAGTTTGAATATCAATCATATTTAGCTGTGCCGTGCAGTAGGGAGGCTCTAGAAGACTGTCAGTAACTTACTGAATGACTTGAGTTTTGTTGAAAATTATTTTTTGTTTTGATTAAAAAACATGTTCATACTGTTTGTATCAAAATTTAAATTTCTTTCTTCTTTGACATATTCAAAGTTAAATAAAAATACTTAAATGTACTACTTCTCACTTTCTCTTTAAAGCAATAACGACCATCTCTGTCCTTTAGTGTGACGTAATGTCCTATGGTGAGACACACATAAAAGAACCGCAGATTTGTATTTATCTCGAAATATCTTAAAGAACAGTTGAGTATTGTAGTAGGGGAAATATAATCATCACTCATCTTAAAATGGTATAATTTTCAGCAATTTTGAAAGGATGGCAGCAAGGTTTGTCTCGTCAAAGTTTGTCTTATGTTAGTCATATGAATATGTTATTCATAATTTCATATTATATAAATAACACTATTTGAAAATAAATGTCTAACAATGAAGATAAATCTCTCTCATGCTATTTGTATATTATTAAGAGTTTTTTTTTTCTTCTTAATTTTTGGTATATCACACCATTGGACACATTTACCATTAATGTTCAGTAAAAAATAAATAAAAAAAAAGATTTGAAAAAGTACGTATAACCCCTTATATTTTCTCAAATATCAGAATTCACGTTACGTAAATATATGTATTTTTTCTTAAAAATGGTGTTTTACAAAAATGTACTGCATATTTGTCAACTACTCATATGCAGTGTCTGCATAATTATTATTATTTTTTATTATTAATTTGTAGTTGTAGTTTTTGTTAGTCATTTAAGGCCATTAACTAGCACTCTGACTGACCCCCCTTGCCAGTGTGCTAACTAGAGAGCTAGTTGAGCAGTTGAGACGGACCTAGAGATTTAGTTTGGATTTATTTTTCTTTCTATTAATTATTCATTCTTTTTTTTTTAACATGCAGTTTCCAAACACAAAAATTCCTGGTGAAGCACCTGAGATCTTTGTCACATCCTATTATAAAGATGGCGTTTATTAAAGAGGAGAGTGAAGACATGAAGATTGAAGAGACATTCAGAATGAAAGAAGAAGATACTGAGGAAACAGGTTGGTTTCCATTCTTTAAAGGGGACATCGGATGCCCATTTTCTACAAGTTGGTATGATTCTTTAGGGTCTTCATGAAATGTCTGTAACATACTTTGGTTAAAAATTCCTCAGTGGTCATGTAAAACAACATTCTTTTTACCTTGTCTAAAACAGCTCTGATCACAGCGACCAGTTTCAGTGCACGTCTCTTTAAATGCTAATGAGCTCTGCTCACCCCGCCCATCTCTTCCATGGAAGAGGAAAGGCGATTTGCAAATAATCATAAATAAATGAACGAATTCAGGTGTATTTGGTGTCGCATTACCATAAAAAATGCTTCTGCTTCCTCAGTGGCTCTGATTCAATTCAATTCAAATGTATTTGTATAGCGCTTTTCACAATACACATTGTTTCAAAGCAGCTTTACAGAAAATGCATGTCTACATTACAAAGCAGAAGTGAATGTGCCCAAGTAATGTTCATTTCACAAATTCTGATGTCGGAAGAAAATGAAGACTCTTATGTTCACTTTTACATCCAAGTACAAAACACCTGCATTGCTTTCAAGTCATTGTTTTTGCTACAGCTGCTCGAGCGCGGAGAAAATGGGGGACAATGGCGGTTTAGGTTTTTTGGGGATTCAAAAATAAGTAGTGAATGGATTTTTATCATTATAGGGTGGTTGTGTCCACACACTGCTAAGACACATTTATATGCAAACACCATGTAAAAGTGAATTTTGCGTCCGATGTCCCCTTTAATCTGAACTCAGTCATGTGATCCTTATTAAAATGTTTCCCTCTTCAGAAATAATTATTTTTGAAGAATGTCATATAAGAGCCTTAATTAAGCTTTTATTTCAGACTATCTACAGATGGTACTTTTTGGCCAATACAATATCGATTTTAACAAACATAGATTTTTGGCTAATTCCGATATGGATATTTATTAATATTTGTCACTTGCTCACTTATTTGACTTTTAATCATTAAAATATATTACTGTTTAGATCATGTTTTAAATGAGCAAGAACACATGCATTAAGATATACTAGTTATTGCTGCATAATCAAATAATTTCCATTGAAAATGGATTGGGTCTATTTAACATTCAACAAGCCAACATTATAAGAGAGGCACAAGATAAAAAAATAAATACATACATACATAAGACACCATGACAACCTTCAGAAGTTATTTTTGCTATCAAATATTTCTTATCAACAACATTACCTCGTTTTTGACCTATTATTATAGAATATTACATATTTCTTTAATAAGCACATTAACAAATAATTCCAGAATTATTGCTTTAAATATCAAGTATACATTTTGCTACTTCAGAAAACAATTGACTGCTTTTTCCCCCAAGTGCTGTCTGTATAGCTGTCAAACTATACAGGGCTCAACCCTAAGGAATATGTCAATCACAAATATATACAATAGAACAAAGATACAAATTAAATAATGCTTTTAGGTAGGTCTAACAGTAGTTTTAAGGCATAGAAATTGAATATAGTATTAATCAAAAGTAAAACACAAATGTATAACACTGCATGTTCTTCACTGTATAAATTAAATATATATTAAAATATAAAGCCACTGGCACACTGCTTTATGTACCGAAATGAGTTCTTTCACGTCTTCTTGCGCTTGGAATATTTTTGCACTTGAATAACATTGCGCCATTTCTACTTCATTGCACATGTGCAAAACTTGCCAGTTTCGGTTTCAATCCAATCAAGTGTTTATATGTCCTATCGAACGGATTATAAAAGGTTTATCACAAACCGTAAATATAAATTAATATTTATATTCATACTATAAATATATGACCAAAAGTTACGATGTGTGGAAGGAAATAAAAAAAAAGTCTGGGATTAGGGTCCAGACTGGAAACACGTCGCTGCTTATGTAGCTAGAGAATATTGCTCCATAGTAGAAAAACCGCCACCATACTATGTACCTGAACCTTCCACACCGCCATCTGTAAAATCTAAAAACCCACATACTAGTCCATACACTGCGGCATATGGTTAACTATCTGGTAACAATAATAACTTTAATAATAATAACTTTATTTTTATATAGCGCCTTTTAAAACAGTTTCGCAAGGTGCTTTACATAATAAAACAAGTAAAAATACAACTCACACATGACAACCAATTAAAAACAAACTAAGATATAAAAATCAAAACAGTCAAGAAAAAGCTAACCTAAAAAAGTTTACTTAAAAAAAAAAAAAAGAAAAAAGTTTTTAAGTAAGATTTAAAAATACTTAGGTTCTGTGCATCTCTAATTTGTAGAGGGAGTGCATTCCAAAGCCTAGGAGCGTAGGAAGAGAAAGCCCTGTCCCCTACAGAGCACAACCGTGTCTGTGGAACTACCAATAAACCAGCTTGTGAGGACCGTAAATGATGCTTGGGTGTATATAAAGTTAAAAGTGAAGACAGATATTGAGGGGCCAGACCATACAGTGCCTTATATGTGAGCATAAGGATTTTAAAATCAACTCGGAACCTGACCGGGAGCCAGTGCAAAGACTTTAGAATTGGTGTAATATGCTAATTTTTCCTGGCACCAGTCAGGATCCTAGCAGCTGAGTTTTGCACACATTGCAATTTGTTAAGTGTGGTTTTAGGAACCCCAACAAGAAGTGCATTGCAGTAGTCAATGCGAGAAAAAAACGAAGGTATTAATAAGCCTTTCAGTCACAGAGAGGGATAGCATAGAACAGAGTCTAGCAATATTTCTGAGATGGAAAAAATGAGTTCTTAACAGTGTACTGCACATGATAGTCAAAAGACAGACTCGAATCAAATATAACTCCTAAATTTTTTTATTTAGTTTGTGACTCCAAAACAGAGCCATCAATGTTTAAAATTAATGAGCCAGCTTTATGAAGCTGATGGGAGGAGCCAATGAGCAATACCTCAGTCTTATCATTATTAAGACACAAGATGTTTTCGGACTTCCATATTTTTATCTCAGAAATACAATGTGTTAAAAAAAGAACATCCAAATTTGACCAGGCCTAGAATGAATATACAGTGGGTACGGAAAGTATTCAGACCCGCAAATGGCTGCAATATAACAAAGAGTGAAAAATTGAAGGGGGTCTGAATACTTTCCGTACCCACTGTAAATCTGAGTGTCGTCTGCATAAAAATGATAATTAAGCCCAAGTTATCTTAGAAGCAGTCCGAGTGGAAATATGTAAATGCTAAAAAGTAAGGGGCCCAAAATTGAACCTTGGGGAACACCCGTATGGACAGAGCCCATCTCTGAAAACCAAAAACCACTCATACAGACAAACTGTTGACGATCAGTGAGGTAAGATCTAAAACAGGTTAAAACAGTCTCAGAAACACAAAAAACAGTTTCCAGATGATTGAGTAAAAGGTTGTGATTAATAGTATCAAAAGTGGCACTAAGATCAAGAAGAATAAGAACAGAGAGAGAACCAGAATCTGAGGCTATTAGCAGATCATTGGTGACCTTGACCAAAGCGGTCTCAGTACTATGAAATTTTCGGAAGCCAGACTGAAGGGGCTCAAAAAGATTATTTACTATGAGATGACTGTGCAGCTGCAAAGCCACAACATGTTCTAAAATTTTTGCAAGGAATGGAAGGTTTTATGTAGGGCGACAAAAATTTAAAGCCTCTTTCACACAGAAATTCCGGAAAATACACAGATAATGTGTCCCGTGATTTGTCCCGGGATCGGTTGACTGTGGTTAATTCACACTGCCAGTGATTTTCCGGAATCTGTGTGTGTGTTCACACACATACCATAAAGATCCGTAAAGACACGTGACATTACGATGTGATGTGTAATGTGACGCGTTCTGTTTCACTTAAGATGGCGAATGATCTCAGCTTCAGCGCGGATAGTGAGGAGCTACCTGATCTCTGCTTCATTACAGTTTGCACATATTTTTTCGTCGCGAATGTTGATCCGCCTTCAAAACACCCAGTAAAAGAGTCGCACGATAACATGCGTCATCACTAAGACACCCTTTACGGCATTGGTTCTGGCTTTTGTTCACACGGAGCTCATTCCGGGACTGAACCCGGCAATGTTACTAGGTCCCCAACCCAGGATCGATCCCGGAATCAATCCCGGGACGTGTTTGCGTTCACACAGAAGGCACTCCGGCAATTTTCTGGGACCAATGTGTAGTGTGAAAGGGGTTTATTTAAGTTATCCAAATCAGCATTATGCTTCTTTGGAACAGGTGTTACAGCAACAGTTTTCAATGCTGCTGGTACAACACCAGTACGCAGAGAATCATTAACAATGCTGAGAACAGCTGGGCACAAAGAGTCAAAACAAGACTTAAATAAGCTTGTAGGGAGGGGATCAAGCATGCAAGTGGTAGCTTTCATATGTGATACCTCCCTAGTAAGCAGCTCCGAGTCAATTTGAGAAAAAGTTGTAAACAATGTGCCATGAAAACTAGACAGGCAAACTGTTGAAGATGAAACAGGTGCAGCTTGAATAAGTTTGTAGACATTGTCAATTTTAGAACTAAAGAAATAAAGAAAATCATTACACAATTATTTGAAACAGGTAGAGAAGTGCAAACATTAACTTTGAGAAGTCTGTTAATAGTATGAAAGAGATGCCTGGGATTACTTTGATTATTATCTATAATCTGAGAAAAACAGATCTGGTAGACTCAATTTCAGCTCTATATTCCCCCATGTGGTCTTTCTAAGCTTGACACAACTGAAAACACATTCAGTCCTGAGTCATGCCACTTGCGCTCCAATTTACGGCAAGCTGCTTTCTTAGAGCGCAAGTCGTCATTATACCAAGGGGCAGAACGAGCAAAAGAGACACAGCGAGACTTCAAGGGAGCAAAAGAATCCAAATTAGAGGCAAGAACAGTATTCAACTGCAAGATCTTATCTTCAAGAGAAGCTGACGGAAGACCACAAAGAGGAAACAACAGAGTCTGCAAAATCTGACGAATTAATTGATTTCCATTTACGGAAATGAACAGTATATGAAAATGAAGTACAAGGGAGAGACAGATCCAGGTTAAAGAAAATTGCCAGGTGATCTGAGTGCCCAGTGTCAACAGAGGACAGCTGTGAAACAATTGCATCATTTGCAATCACAAGGTCTAATGTGTGACCTTTGTTATGTGTCGGGCCGCTAATAAACTGTTTGAGATTAAAACAGTCCAACAAAAATAGAAAGTCCTTTGTCATCACGCAGTCATTTTGGTCAATGTGTATGTTCGAAGACCACAAAGAGGAAACAACAGAGTCTGCAAAATCTGACGAATTAATTGATTTCCATTTACGGAAATGAACGGTATATGAAAATGAAGTACAAGGGAGAGACAGATCCAGGTTAAAGAAAATTGCCAGGTGATCTGAGTGCCCAATGTCAACAGAGGACAGCTGTGAAACAATTGCATCATTTGCAATCACAAGGTCTAATGTGTGACCTTTGTTATGTGTCGGGCCGCTAATAAACTGTTTGAGATTAAAACAGTCCAACAAAAATAGAAAGTCCTTTGTCATCACGCAGTCATTTTGGTCAATGTGTATGTTCTTGAATTTAAAACACAACATGGACACCAAATCACACTGAACGCAAAAAAAAAAGGGCGAGAGTTGTGGCACTTTTCCGAAAACCAGTGTAAACAAACACAGAAGAAGAGAGAAGAGAGTTGATGTTATCATTAGTATCTGAGAGCCAATTTATTCTCACATGTTCTTTATACAGAATATCATTTCTGTTCATTTCCCACTAAGTACAAGGGAGAGACAGATCCAGGTTAAAGAAAATTGCCAGGTGATCTGAGTGCCCAGTGTCAACAGAGGACAGCTGTGAAACAATTGCATCATTTGCAATCACAAGGTCTAATGTGTGACCTTTGTTATGTGTCGGGCCGCTAATAAACTGTTTGAGATTAAAACAGTCCAACAAAAATAGAAAGTCCTTTGTCATCACGCAGTCATTTTGGTCAATGTGTATGTTCTTGAATTTAAAACACAACATGGACACCAAATCACACTGAACGCAAAAAAAAAAGGGCGAGAGTTGTGGCACTTTTCCGAAAACCAGTGTAAACAAACACAGAAGAAGAGAGAAGAGAGTTGATGTTATCATTAGTATCTGAGAGCCAATTTATTCTCACGTTCTTTATACAGAATATAATTTCTGTTCATTTCCCACTGAATTATGTGATCTGAAGAGCACTGCCCGTTTTCTTCCACGTGCACGAGTGTTGAATCAGAGCATTCAGATCTGTCAATCATGTGATCATATCTCCTGCCCTTCTGTGTGAAAAAAAGAGAAACATTTTTCTACACATGAAATATCAAAGTAAATAGACATTCGATTGTGACGATATATTTTCTGTACGTGTTGTTATGCAGCTCATAGTATTTCCATAACAATAAATGATGTTTATGACAAATGATAAGCAGGTTTATATTTTAAGATGTATTCTTGTAAGCATTATAGATAGTTTGTTTCTGGTGTAAAACCAAACTTTATTTATCTTAATTTAATGTTGTATATTGAGCAGCGGACGATGTTAACTCCATATACGAGATACATAACAGGAAAAATGCATTGTTGGTCAGCGCCCCCTAGCGTGTAAGTGAGAATTAGCTGAAGGTGATCAATCATTTCGTGCTCGTTGTGGAATTACCGTTCGTCTGCAATTCACCAAACTTTTTCGCATCGTGCTCAGTGTGAAAAGGCCTTAAGACTGCAGCCTACTACACTGAACTACACACCCATTTCAGGCCATGGAGTCTCTACTAATGATCAGATGACCTCAATCAGGTGTGTTTGATTAGAGACAAAATGGTCACTGTTGGGGTGGCTCCAGGAACATGGTTGAAAACCCATGGCTTAGTGAGTACAGGTTCTAGCTGTATGTTTTTAGTTTTGATGTCTTTTGCTTTGTGCCATTAAACTGGGGTTAACTTTTTTGTGTTTCTTTTTCACTTTAGAACTGATGCCGCTGAAAGTGGAGAGTGACATACTGAATCATATAGAAGAGAAAGATCAATATGAGAAATATCATGATTTCATTACTGAAGATGAATCTTTTAGTTACTCAAAGACTGAAAATACTTTCTCACAAAAAAAAGTTCGAAAGATAGGAACAAGAAATTATTTTGCTTGCTTTCAGTGTGGGAAGAGGTTCAGTCAACATGGAAACCTTCAGGCTCACCTAAAACTTCACACAGGAGAGAAGTCTTACACATACCCTCAATGTGGAAAGCAAGATGGGAGCCTTAAAGTCCACATAAAAATTCACACTGGAGAGAGCCCTTTCACCTGCCAACAGTGTGGAATAAGCTTCACTGTAAAAAGAAGCCTTACCAGGCACATGGGAATCCACACTGGAGAGAAGCCTTACACATGCCCTCAGTGTGGAAAGAGTTTTAATCAACATGGAAACCTTGAAGTCCACATGAGGGTTCACACTGGAGAGAGCCCTTTCACCTGTCAACAGTGTGGAAAGCGTTTCAACCGAAAAGGAAACCTTAATTATCACTTAAGAGTTCACACTGGGGAGAGACCTTTCACCTGCCAACAGTGTGGAATGAGCTTCACTATAAAAGGAAGCCTTACCAGGCACATGCGAATTCACTCTGGAGAGAAGCCTTACACATGCCCTCAGTGTGGAGAGAGTTTCAAACGACATGGAAACCTTAAAGTCCACATGAGAAGTCACACTGGAGAAAAGCCATACACATGCCCTCAGTGTGGAAAGAGTTTTGATCAACATGGGAACCTTAAAGTCCACATGAGAATTCACACTGGAGAGAAGCCTTACACATGCACTCAGTGTGGAAAAAGTTTTGATCAACATGGGAACCTTAAAGTCCACATTAGAGTTCATACTGGAGAGAAACCTTACACGTGCACTCAGTGTGGAAAGAGTTTTGATCAACATGGGAACCTTAAAGCCCACATGAGAGTTCACACTGGAGAGAAGCCTTACAAATGCATGCAGTGTGGTAAGAGTTTCACTAAAAAAGGACACCTTGAAGTCCACATGACAATTCATACTGGAGAGAAGCCTTTCACCTGCAAACAATAGGTGCGTTTCCATTACAGATTTGCGCTAAACTTTGGCAATGTTTTAAAAATGTCGATAAAAAGTATTGCGAAATGACGGCATTTCCATTAACCAATGTTATGCGACTAAAACGTAAATTTTGCCTCGCAATAAGTCATGGCAATGGATTTTGGTGGGATTTTGGCTATATTTATTCAAAGGAGGCGTATGCATGTATCTTTACAGAAGCAGCACAGAAAACCGCTTCAGAAACATGCGTGGCGCGGCTGGAATAAACACAAGCATTGACTAGAGTGGCCTCAATCATCATCTGTGGCCGTATCAGAGCCACACTGCACCGCAGACGTGTGAAACGCAGCTACTGTGGAAAAAGTTTCAGCTGAAAAGGAATCCTTAACAAGCACATGAAAATTCACACTGGAGAGGAGTGTAGATCAATATGGATGCCTTAAAGTCCACATGAGAATTCACACTGGAGAGAAGCCATTTATATTTGGTCAGTGTGGGAAGACTTTCAGATATAATGGAACCCTTAATTACTACATGAAGATTCACTTAAGAAAGAACTGTTTTATATCATCAGTGTGGAATATGTTTCACTGTGGAAAAAATTTGCGGAAACAAAGCAACTCTTAATGTTTATGCAGTTTCAGATGTTTCTTGAGGTTAGTTTATAAACTTCTATGAAGTGTATTTTGTACCAATAAAGGTCCAATATTTGTAAAAATGATAATTTTCCATCCACAATTTTACTCTCTGTGAAAAACACTCAGCTTCAAGGGGCATTACCTCTTGGAGAAATGGAAATAAACAGCCACTGCTGTGATTGGCTAACTTCATCACACCATATCCATGCCCTCTTTCACAACATGTTGTTTGTTTTGATATTCCGAGATGGTAAATACTGTGATAGAGCCATATATGTTTGAGCTTGAGTCGGAAGAAGTGGAAACAATGCAACCACAATGATGGTAACAGTCTGTTTCAGTGTGGTAATTGCTTTTGTTTGCTTAATTTCCTGTACTTGTCATATTACAAAGGCCACTACATGTACGCAGATGTGTACAAATTTGATCAACACTCAAAACAATGATTTGCAGTAATTCACAAAGCAGTTTTAAAATGTTAAGAACAAATGAAAATGTTATCTTTCGGTCGCTCAGGAATGTCATTAAAAATAAACTTCAGTATTTTGATATCGATGGTAGAGCCCTGTGCGGTATTGTTTTCTTAATCGTGCTCCCGCTGAATTTTTGACCATTACTGCCTGCTCCCGCATTGTGTGTGTTCCCTTCTCGCCCACTCCTGCCCGTCTAAACACTAATATTGTACAGTATATAATGTTCGCGCATCAGGGAGCTGCTATCAAAATGTGGGGTATTGAAATCACTGTTGAATGAGTGCTCACTGTTCACTTTTGATTTTGTGATCTCGCATACTCTGTGTAAAGAGATAAGATATTTGTCAATGAGCTCAGGATCTGTGGAGCAGCAAATCCTCCACCATGGTCTTATCAGTCATCTCTCATTACTCTTGACCCGTGACTCTGACTCCTGCAGCTCGTTTTGGATGCAGGGTTGTCAAGTCTGCCTTTTTCCCCACATAATTGGGCTTCTTTTTAACTGTTGCAGTGGGTTGATTTTTTTCCCTGTGGGCTAAAGGTTTGAAATATTGCATAAATTACATTTGACTGAAATGCTTGTAATTAATTATATTTTGCATTCTGCCTATGATAAAACTGCGTTAAAGGGGTCATATGATGCAAAGTTCTTCAAGTTTTCCTTTCTCTTTGGAGTGTTACAAGCTGTTCGTGAATAGATAAGATCCAAGTCTCAAACATAAAAGAGATTTATAAAATTAAGACTCGTCCACGCCCTCCTAAAACGCCTCGTTTAAACACGCGCCCACATGTCTACGTCACTGTGTGGGAAGATTTACATAACACCGCCCAAATGTTCATGCAAAGAAAGAAGGCATAACTTTATTGTTGCTGCCACCGCCGCCACCATGTTGTGAAGATGCTGTGTATTTCGTTGCGAAAGCAAAAATACTTTGCTTGGTCTTTTATGGTAAGGGGCGTAACATTTCCGTCACATGCTTGAGGTATTCGGTCAATCGCAATGCACCGGATAGCTGGCCAATCACAGCACACCTCGGTTTTTAGAATGATGAGCTTTGTAAAAAAACAACGCGTTTCAGAAAGGCGGGGCATAGAGGAGAAACAATAATGTACATTATGTGGAAAATAATGTGTTTTTTGAACCTTAAACCGCTTTTTAAAGTTTTGTAACTTTAAATGTTACATTTTGTGAAGGAGGGCCACTGGTAGGAAGCCTTGGCTGTGTTTATGATCAATGTGCATAACGTTGACTAAAATATGTGTTTTAGGTATGAAAATTACATATTTTGAGTTTTGATATTAAGTACATAGTCACTGCACCACTTTGGGCTGTTTTTGACTGGCCATTGGGCTAGTTTTGTCATGTAGACCTTGCAACCCTGGCTGTATGGAGCAGAGCAGACGCTTTCAGTTTAGAATTGTAGACCAAACACTGTAGCGCCGACTACTGCAGCAAGCCTAGTGTTTATGTAACTCCATCATTCTTGTTATGTGCCAAATTGTGGGACGGTGGGATGGCAGGACTGTGCTTTTTTTGACCGCCTGCAATAAAGGTCAAACTGTTTACTCCTGCAAGATTTGCATTGGGTCCCGTGTGGCCCACAGGATCCCAATCCTGATGCAGCCCTCTAAAGCACAACACGCAAAACATATAATCAACAGGTACTATGGAGGAGAAAAAAGAGAAAGACGAGAGACCCCAGCAACTGATTTTTGGGGCTGAGGGGGCGTTGAGCTCCGATGAGTTTGTTTCGACAAAATCGGACTAAAAAGATCTAAAAGCTGCTGAATTTGCTGCTTAATTTTTTATTTTAGAATTGCAGCTTCTGACATGGTAGCCAGGAGACTAAAGTTTTCACATATTAAATAGTGCACATACACTAAATGTCTCCGTGGACAGCTCCGTCTTTGATTTCGCACAATTATTAGCTGTATTGCTGCCATAATTTGACCAAATTCCCCACCACAATCATTCCCTTTAAATAGACTCCAAAGCCTTTACTGCCTAATGGTTTGCTAACTGATGTACCTTTGGATAATATAATTAAAAAGTTAACAACCATCAGTGTAATGATCATTTTATTCTTTGCATAAAAACACTTAAATTAGCCTAATTGAACAATCGGTTTATTACAACTTCAGAATTATATGCGTATAGACTGAGATGTTAAGAAGCTTTTTGCACAGTGGTGGCCAGTAGCGCAGTACAGTTTCTTATGACCACTGACAGAACAACATCTAAGTTTGGCAGTCTTACTCATCTTCTTTATCCAACAGCAGTATCACTTTTGTGACAGACATGAGTTGTTCAGAACCGTGGCGTCACTATTCTCATGATCTTAAAGGGTTAGTTCACCCAAAGATGAAAATTAGGCTGTGTTTTACTCACCCCCGCGTGTGCATGTGCAATGCCGACCTCATACGTCATGCTCCCGGAACTGCTTCAGTGTACAACTGTTGGCGCAAGCTAGGTTAAAGTGATTATTATGTTTTGAATATGGATATTTTTCTTAAAAAAATGCATCGATTCGCTACAGGAGGCCTTTGTTCACCCCCCGGAGCCGTGTGAGACACTTTTTTTGATGCATGGGCGCTTTTTATTTAAGTTCTTTTGGACTGAAGCAATGCAACACCCGCTGACCGCAATGATAGAGCTTGAAAGATCAAAGACAATTTTTAATCTAACTCTGACTGGATTCGTCTGAAAGAAGAAAGTCATATACACCTAGGATGCCTTGGGGGTGAGTAAAACGCAGCCTAATTTTCATTTTTGGGGGAGCTAACCCTTTAAATCCCAGCATTTCAGAAGGGTAGAGAATAATAATTCATATTTTAAATTGTGGAATAGGTTTTGAGTTTTGAAACTTGCAGTATGTTTTTTTTTTTATTGTAGACTAACCTCTTACATGTGTAAATATCAAAAACATTTTGATTCTCCATTTCATAACCCCTATAAATTTGCATTGAAGAGAAGACTCTCGCCTCCCCTCAATGCCCTGATATATGACCATGGCAAAGTTCTTTTTTGTTGCTTGCTTATGGGTTAAATTGTGAAAAATACCTGAGTGGTGACACCACACACACTGGTAGAAGTGGCATTTAGATGAAAATCTAAGTATGTGCTTCACTATATAAATAAATGTTAAATTTATGTATATAGCACTTTATAAAATAGTTTACTCTGTGTCACTTTTAAATAAGAAATTACAACATAATTTTCTACTATAAAACGGATGCATAGTTCTGCTCAAAGACTCCCAATCCAAACGGAATGACTGGCCCGTGGGCATCATAACAGAAACTTATCCCAGCCAAGATGGGAGAGTTCGAAAGGTTCAAGTAAAAATCATTGGAAAAGAGGGACCTAAGTTGTTCCTGAGACCGATCAACGAGATAGTACTCCTTCTTCAGGAAGACTCTGAATAGAATATTCAGATAATCTGGAGTATATGTTTGGCATTCCCCAAATACCAGACGGGGAGTGTGCTGTTCTACAAGAACATTTGATATTTAGTCTAATTTAAAGGTCATAGTTAGGCGCCCTCCTCTGTTCAGAGTTGGGTACTGCATGTAAGGTTGTAGAGTCATTATATGAAGACTTCATAATTATGAGTCAGATTCCATGCGGTTATGGCTGCTATCATTCCCCGATTTAAGTTGATCTAAGCTTAAGTCTATGGAAAACCATTGAAATTTGAACGGCCATATCTCCGTGACGGCGCAGCGAATCCGCACCAAATTCGGGGGATCTCTTCATCTCAAGGAACCTTCTCGGATGGCGATCTGATGGGTCTTTCCTATCTAGACGCACCACGTGGAGTAAATCCAATAATACAGAAATTGCCATTCAGCTTACAAGAAAAGTGGCTCACAGTGGGATCTAAATACCCCTAAACTAAAGTCTAAACTTGTAATACAAGTAATACAAGTTTCTCCCTTACAACGGTACAGGAAGAGTCTCGCAGACCAACATCCCAGATCAGAGTAGTCTTCGATTCGAGCGCTCCATGCAAAGGTGTATCACTCAACCAGGTTCTTTTGTCGGGTCCTGACCTCAATAACAATCTCCTTGGAGTCCTCATGCGTTTTCGTAAAGAGCCTGTTGCCTTAATGGTAGACATTTAACAAATGTTCCACTGCTTTAAAGTTCGACCTGCAGACAGGAACTACCTAAGGTTCCTTTGGTTCCATGAAAATATCCCGGAGAATGGGTCACGGAAGTCTCTGCCCTCTTTGGAATTTGGACACAGACTGCTTCAACTTCCATGTTCAAAATGATAGAAGGCCTTACACTAGGCGTGGACTGCTATCAGTGATAAACAGCTTGTACGACCCACTACGATTTGTGGTTCCAATCACCGTTCAAGGCAAAATACTGCTAAGGAATCTGACTGAGGATACTACTGATTGGGATGCACCCTTACCTGCGAACAAGCGAGAGCTGTGGGAAATATGGAGAGATTCCTTGAGAGATTTACAACATGTTCAAGTCCCAAGAAGCTATGGACCTACATCTTTGTTAGGTGCCAAGTTCATAGAGCTCTCTGTATTCTCTGATGCTTCCGAGGCAGTAATTGCAGCAGTTGCTTACCTTAAAACAGTTGACTCAGATGGTAATTGTCATACGGGGTTCGTCACAGGCAAAGCAAGGTTAGCGCCACAACCCAAGCTCACTATACCTCGTCTGGAACTCTGTGCAGCGGTTTTAGCTGTGAATATGATGGAAACCGTTACAGCAGAGATTGCTGTCAGCTTCGACAAGATTACCCTCTACACAGATAGTCGGGTAGTTCTTGGTTACATCCACAATGAGAGACGTAGATTCCAAGTCTATGTTAGCAATCGTGTGCAGAGAATTCGGAAAAGCACTAGTCCAGAACAGTGGTGTTACATAAACTCAGAGCAAAATCCCGCAGATATTGCGACACGACCTATAACTCCAACCAAACTGCAACACACCATTTGGTTCAGTGGACCTGCGTTTTTGCATCACCCAAAAACAGAGATTCTCCGTAGAGAACCGTATGCACTTGTTGATCCCGATCAAGATGCAGAGTGCTACTTGTAGCCGTTCTGCTGGCAGAGCTGCCATCTGCTGATGTTCCATTTTTCCCCTCAGTCTTCTACAGGTGACACATCTGTGAAGCAAACTGCTGATGCAGCGTTTAGCTCCCACTAGCCAGAATCCTGTCGTTCGAATGACACCTTCGGTCAGATGTCTTCCTTGGTGTTTCACTGCTTCGTGATAGTGAGACACAAGCAGGGTAGCTAGATGATGCCGGCCAGGAACGATGATGGGATGGACCTCATTCATACTTAGATCCGACTGCTCGATTCGACCTCCTACTCTAAGAAGTTGATTTTGGTCCAAGATGGGGTGCAGTTTCCAAAGGCTGCTATTCAGTGGAATGTTGGATCCTGAGTTAATACACTTAAGTACCTCTGAATAGCACTCGTTCTGGACACTCTTCACAATACATACTTTGGCTTTCAACAATTCTTCCTCTGTAGGTCGACAGACATGCCACCCTTGACATTCATCCTGGGTAGAGTGGGCGAAGGAACGGGCCACATGGATGAGGTGAGCTACGGCTGTAAGGAGAGTGCTGAACTTGGAGAAGCGTTTGAAGCGTTGTGGATGTATCACATCTCTGGTAACATGAGTGAAACTTGTCACCACCTGGGGACGCACTTCAGAGTCGGCGTCAGGGTCGATAAGGTCGTAAGCTTCTTGAAGCTCAGGTGAATGCAAAGATACATCATGAAGAAAGGCTGGCCCTTTGAGCCAAATTGTGCTGCTAAGCAAGTCTGAAGTAACAGTTCTTGATCCAATGTCGGCTGGGTTGAGGTGTGTTGGGACGTACTTCCACAGGCCAGAACAAGGTGATTGATGGATTCTTTGTATCCTGTTGTGTACGTAGACATAGAATCTTCTTGACTGGTTCTGGATGTATCCCAATACAACCTTGCTATCTGTGTAGTAGGTGATGTTGTCGAACGTTGTATCCATCTCTGAAACTACCATCTCAGCGATCTCGATGGTGAGTACAGCCGCACAAAGCTCAAGTCTTGGGATGGTTAGATCAGGCTGAGGCGTCAACTTCGCCTTCCCGAAGACAAAGCCAATCTCAGTGTGTTCTTGGAGGCTTGTCACCTTGATGTAGGCTACGGCTGCTATTGCCTTGACCGATGCATCTGCGAAGATACAGAGTTCTCTTCTTAGAGCACCTGCGGTGGAGAATGACGTATAAGGGCGTGGTATCTGGAGTCCCTCCAGGTCTCGGAGCGACCGTTTCCATCTAGTCCATTCAGTCTCCATGTCTTTGGGGAGAGGTGTGTCCCAATCCTCTGCTTGCTTAGTTATTTCTCTGAGTATCAGTCTTCCATGAACCGTGATGGGTGCGAGGAATCCTATAGGATCGTAGAGGCTGTTAACGGTCGAAAGCAGTCCTCTGCGAGTGAATGACCTCTGGTCATCTTTGATTTGAAACATGAATGTATCTGTGCGCATGTTCCAGAACAATCCAAGGCTACGTTGTATTGGTAAATCATCAACGAAGAGATCTAGGCTGTTGACATCCTTGGTGCGATCTTCAAATGGAAACGCTTCGATGACTGCCGGTCGATTTGAAGCAATTTTGTGTAGCCTGAGGTTAGAAGCTGCAAGCATCTTCTGTGCTCGCCCTAGGACACTGATGGCCTCTTCCTCTGTGCTGAAGGACTTCAAAGCGTCGTCAACATAGAACTCGCGGTAGATGAATCTACTTGCATCACTACCATAGTCGGCTTCTGCTTTCTTAGCTGCCTGTCGCAGACCATACACTGCAACGGCAGGCGAGGGACTATTCCCAAAAAGGTGAACCCGTATTCTGTAGTCAACGATGTCGGAGGTAGGGTCGTTGTTCCTGTACCACAGGAAGCGAAGAAAATCACAGTGGTCCTCCTTGACGAGAAAGCATTGGAACATGTGCTCGATGTCGGCAGTGATCGCCACCTGTTCCTTCCTAAATCTCATAAGAACACCTAGCAGGCTATTATTAAGGTCGGGACCAGTGAGCAAGATATCGTTGAGCGACACTCCTCCATATGATGCACTGCTGTCGAAGACCACACGAATTCTATCCGGTTTCCTTGGATGATACACACCGAACAAGGGTAGGTACCAACACTCTTGTCCAGGCTGTACTGGCGGGGCGACTTCAGCGTGTGCCTTCTTAAACATCTTCTCCATAAACTCTAGGAAATCGACTTTCATCTGTGGTCGTTTTTCCAATGAGCACTGGAGCGAGACAAGACGGTCGAAAACCTGCTTCCTGTTGTTAGGCAGCCGCTTTCTCGGAGACCGAAAGGGTAAAGGTGCAACCCAACTTTTGGAACTGTCCTGATAGCACTCGGCTTCCATTATCTTCAGAAACTCTAGATCCTCCATGGATGGGGCGAGTCTATGGTTGTCGGGAGAACGAGCGAAGACAGTCTGCCCTAAGCAGTCTCCACTGAGCGTCATGGAACCATGGATGGAGGTTGGTGCTGAATGATACTGAAGTCTAGACGCTTGACCAAATACCCCTTTCACTCTGATCTGGTTGTTGCATGGTTGAAGATAACTCGTACGACCGTTCTCTAAGATGGCTGTTTTGTAGCTTCTCACCTCTTGTGTTCTGTGAGCACCTCCAAGGCACACATCACCAACGACGACCCATCCTAGATCAAGCCTTTGCGCAAACGGTGCATCTCCTGGGCCGCTTATCTGTTCTCGGACCTTGTGTACTTGTAAGATGTCTCTGCCCAGTAAGAGGAGAATGTTGGCATCCGGATCTAAAGGCGGAATCTTGTCAGCGATGCGCTTCAGGTGGGCATGATGGTAGGCTGCTTCCGGCGTAGGAATCTCAGTGCGAACGTTAGGGATTTGGTTGCACTCCAGGAGTGTAGGTAGATGAATGCTCATTTTCTTGTCCACCGACTCCACTGTGTAACCGCTGGCTTTCCTCCCCGCCTTCTCTGAACACCCCGTACAAGTCTTGAGGGTATATGAGTAGGAACTTCCAGAGATCTTAAAAATCTCAAAGAACTCCGACTGCGCCAGGGAGCGATTGCTCTGTTCGTCTAGTATGGCATACATTCTCTTGGACTCCTTCTTGCAGCCGTTGGGGAACACACTGACAAGGCAGATCTTAGGACATGTTCTGGCACTCAATCCTTCACCACATACTTGAGTGCACGTCGACTTAACCTCCCGGATTTCTGCTTCGTCTTCCTCCCCGCCATCCTCAGAAGTGGAAGGGAACGCCTTAGACTTCCAGGTAGGTGGGTAGGGGTGAAGTGCTGTCACATGAGCCGCACTCCCACACTCTGTACATTTTATCTCAGCGGTGCAATTCTTTGCGAGATGGTCTGTGGAGGAGCAACAGCGAAAGCAGATGTAATTCTCTTTCAAAATCTGTTTGCGATCGTCTATGCTCTTCTCACAAAAGCCTCTGCATTTCCTCAGAGGGTGAGGCTTTCTATGCAGAGGACAGTGTTTGTTGGGATCAATACGTTCCGTACTTTCTCCACACTCTGCCTTAGCAGTTCCTGAGACCTGCGTCTTGTGAACATATACTGATGTCTTAGTAGGTTTCTCCCACTTACTCTTTCTCTCCACTGGAGCTTGCGTGAAGAAGTTAAAACTTGGGTCAGTGCGAGCCCTTGCCTCCGTGGCGATGAAGTCTACCAACACGGAGAAAGGTGGAAAACTAACGAAATGTTCCTGTTTGTATCTTGTGCCAAAGTAAAGCCACTTTTCTTGCATGTTGTATGGTAGTTTATCGATAATAGGCCTAATACCTCTGGAGGTATCCAAATACGACAAGCCTGCAAGGTAGCTGTCTTCTTTGGCCACTTGAAGCTCCGACAACAGGTCGGCTAGATCCCTGAGTCTTCGTGGATCATTCATTGTAACCTTCGGAAAGTTTTCTAACTTGTTGAACAAAGCCTGCTCGACGGCCTCTGGTGAGCCATATATTTCGTCGAGGCGTTCCCATGCCATGCGCAATCCAATTGCTGGATCCTTAATGTTGACAGTTTTAATTCTTCTTACTTGTTCTGTCGACTCTTTTCCTAGATACCTGGTGAGGAGGTCGAGTTCTCCTGCAGCAGACAGGTCTAGATCGGCGATAGCATTCAGGAACGATGTTTTCCAGGCCCAATAGTTCATTGGCTGGTCATCATATGCGGTTAAACCTGAAGTCACCAGGCTGCTACGAGCTAGGTATTTGATGAGATCTCCAGTGGACGTAGAATGATCATAGCTAACTCCATAAGGTGTTTTGTGAGCATGCGTGCGCGCAGGAGGGGAGGGATCTGCTTTGACGTTCTGTTGCGAACGACTCCCACCACGCTGAAGAACTGAGAAAGTGTTAAACGCTTGATTGCAGCTTTGTTGTAGCGGCACTCCACTGGTTTGAGGAGCTTGATGAACTTGATGTGGCATAATGTCTGCAGAAGCAGCAGCTTGATTTTGACTCGCGCTGAGTGGGTGAGGCATTGAGAGGATGGTATGATTAGGTTGAGAATGCGGAGGATGCAGCGTTGGCGAAGCATAATCACTACCTCTTCTAACTGATAAACCTCTGCTGCATAGACTGGCTTGTGCCGACACATAAGCGGCTACTCGCTGGTCTTTGACCGATTGAGGAACCTGGCTGCTAGCCTTACTGCATACTTCAAAACCCATATCTTGTAGACCGGCCACGAGAGCATTCGCCTCTGCTATGGCGGAATCCTTTTCTTTCTCATCATTTAATGCATCAAGATTAGCTTGAACACGAACTTGCTCTACTTTAAGTTCGATTTCCTTCTGCGTGTGTGCTGCTCTAGCTTGCGCTGCTTCAGCCTTTGCCTTTGCCATGGCGACAGCCGTACTAATCTTCGAGCTGGACGATGTACCAGATGAACGACTGCTTCTTGAACGCACAGTCTCAGACTGGATATCTTCATTGCCTTTTTTACTGTTGTTTCGTTGTGACATTGTGACTCACTGCGGTGTCAATAACAGGAGAAGAATACTATTACGTAGCTGACAGGGCGCTGTAGAGTTAGCCACTTCTCTTGGTATTGAATTGCTCCGTAAGATGGCGATCCTTGTGACCCTCATTAGCTGCGTCGACGTCTTTTCACTACTTCCTGATTCATGACGTGCGCAGTTACTACCGTTACAAAGATAAACAGATCACGCTGTACTGTTGAAACAAAACAAAAACGCCTTTTTTTTTCTCAAGCGGCATGACAAGACTCATGCACTGTTTTCTGTACTGCAAACATAGGGGCATAGCCATCATTTCAGAAATGAGGCGGACAGAAATGTAAAAAAAAAAAAAAACTTTTGTCTAATTAACAGGCTTTATTTTTTTCTTATGTATTTTAATTGGATAATAAATCAAATACACTGCTGGACGATAACCAATCATTTGTATTCTATAATATTTGTTTCTGTGTTTTCCTAATGACAATTTTAGGATTGGCTTATACAAACACATAAGAAGGCAGAATAGTTTTTGTAATAAATGTTATGTCAATTAGCACTGCATTATTCATATACTATATTTATTAACTGGAAATGACCTGAAATTACCTTTTTTAGCTACAGCCATGGCTGGATGCCTTTATCCATATTAGGGATTTCCTGCACGTCATAAGTTATTATAGGCCTACTATTGGGCCGTTTTGGACTTTTTTCGCGAGAGCACCCTCTGGCTTCGAATATGAATGAAACATGCACTGCATGTTCACATCGTCTCGTTTTGGATATGAATAAATCGTCCAGTCATACATAGACTATCTTGTTTCTTCGCCCATGTGCACACACATCCAAAGCATGCACACAGAAAAAGTGAATTAAAATGAATCTTATTGACAGATAAATCATGGTTGATCTATCAGCCAGATGCATGTAAAAATGCATGTGCTCTTATTTCAATGTTGTTGTTAATGTTGAGGTTATTTTAGCTTCGTACATTTAGTTTAAGTACACAGTTAAAGCGATTTTTACCATTCAACTGAACTGTGTGCATGTATTTTAGACACTTACATTGTTCTTGCTCCATCCATGCAATAATTCTATCAACCGAGTTTCTATTTACTTATTACCAGAGCACACAGCAGTATATCAACGGTATGACCCATTTCAGGAGCTGACAAAATTACGATTTAAAATCAGAATATAGCTCACATTCACTAAAATATTGAAACGCTAATGATGCTGATTCAAAACGACAACGCCGGTGATTGACAGTCAAAGCAAAGTGTGGTTTGAACGCCCCGCCCCCACAGCTGAACTGGAAGTTTTGATTGGTTTTGCACCCGAGTCAGACCTGTCTGTTATTGGCTGAAGCGCAGGGCAAATTAATCAAGGGCAAGAAATAGCATGGCAGATGGAGGTCCTTGCAACATAAGTTTTGATTACTGCAGGGAGAAGTAAGTCATCATACCTTGCTGGGAAATCCGCTGCCTAGGGAGAGCACTTCTTCCAGAAATTCTGATGGAGTTTGACATCCAACTGTTGGGGGTCCATTGAAAGAGCCAAAGATGCTCTTTCAAAAAAAAGATGCTCAGTGAGATAGATGATATAGAGCATTATCTGACTACCTTTGAGTGAACTGCTGCAGTGTGCAAATGGCCTCGAGGATTGGGCCAGACAACAAATTCCTCATTTGGAAGGCCTATGCAGCCTGTGTGGCTATGGATGTGGAAGAAGTAAACGATTATGAGCAGGTGAGAGAGGATATATTGAAGAAATATTCTATCAATGGTGAGACCTACAGACAGTGGTTTCGTTCTATGGCGGTACTGTTGGAAGAAGACTGGTGGATGTCTTTGAGGCAGCTAGGTGAAGGACTGAGCCTTGGAGTTTTGCTCATTGAAAGCCAGTACGGGACAAGCCTTCATCTAGCAAGACAACCTCACTGCTAGAAGGCGTAATAGTATGGGTGAGAGACTGGTGAAACAAACAGAAATGGCTAGCTTAACTGCAGTTGGGATTAAGTGTTATATGGTCAGATAGGCCATATTAAACCAATATGTACCTGTATAAAAAAAACTTACCCCAATATCTGTTACAGTATGTTCCACGGATGATGATACCTGAACCTAGCATTACTCCAATGCCCAGTGATATCACAATTCCTAGTCGATATCCAGAGTCATTGATTATGTATTGCAAATGAGGGATAAATTACAAGAACACTTACAAGAACCACAGACTAAGCAGAAATGCTGGCATGATAGAAAGGCAAGGCAGCGGTCTGTTGAAGTACATCAGCAAGTTGTAGTCATTCTTCCAAAAGAAGAGAACAATTTGTTGGGCAAATGTCAGGGTCCGTTCAAGGTCACTAAGAAGTTAGATCTTACAACTTATGAAATTGCTACTCCTGGTGTGTCACGTTCTCATAGAACATTGCATAGTAATCTCTTGAAAGAATGGTTCGCACAGAAAGTCTGCAAGTCTGAATTTGATTTTGTTGGTGGAAGATGAAGAAGCGATAGAAGAACACTATCTATCTGTTAGTCAGGATACCTCCTCAGTTAATCCTGAGCACTTTGCATATTGCATATTAATCTCTTGAAGGAATAGTTCACACATAAAGAGTCTGCGAGTGTGAATTTGATTTGGTTGGTGGAAGATGAAGAGGCAATAGAAGAACAGTATCTGTCAGTTATTCCTCCTCAGTTAATCTTAAGCACTTATCAGGGAACAGAAAAAAAGTAATTTAAGAGTTATGTGATCCAGAACTGTTTAAGTGTACCCCTGGTTGTACCACACTCATTCCGCACCAAATTTGTGTTGAAACCTAATGCTCAAGAGAAAAGAATGTGTTATCACATTCCCGAAAAGATGGTGTCAGCAGTTAAGTTAATGCAAGAGATGGGCATTGTGGAGCCTTCTCAAAGTGAATGGTGTAATCCAGTTGTTTTAGTTTCGAAAAAGGATGGACGCATGTGTTCTTATATTGATTTCCATTACTTAAATTAAGTATCAAAATTGTAACTCCTTTTTTATGACACAAATTGAGGAGCTTATTGAGAAGTTAAGAAAAGCCAAATTCATCAGTACAATAGACTTATGTAAAGGGTATTGGACAGGTGCCTTTGGCTTCTGAATCTCGGGAACTGACTGCTTTTCGTACCCCTACAAGTATATAAACAACAGCACATAAACAGGTTTCCTGGGGCAGGCCATTATGAAGTTAAATTTTAAATAGGCAGAGATTCAGGTGTTGAACTGTCTCACTAGAATGAATCTGACTTTCCAAAGCTCCATATGAAAGAGAGAATCATTTAGGATGAACCTGCTTACTAGTATAAATTGTACTTACCTTGTACTTACTATATTCAAGAGCGAGCTTACAGTGTGTTTAGCCTGTTCAACCCAAAATAATTTTCTCTTTTACATGCAGTTTTGGAAAGTCAGATTTTCGTAGAAGAAGTTCTTCCTTTCGGGGCTGCACGGGGCTCCCCTACCTTTCAGTGGTTAATGCATGTTGTTTTGCAGGAAACGGAGGTGGTACCTTATAACCACTAACAAATTCAGTGGACCAAACAGGCCAGACTACCTTTCCAGAAATTAAGGGATTCCTTAGTGACTAATCCTGTCCTGTACAGTCCTGATTTTAATAAAATGTGAGTGCTTCAGACAGATGCTTCTGAAGTGGGAATGGGAGCTGTCTTGAAACAAAAGCAGGGAGCTTATTTGCATCCTGTGGCTTATACGAGTAGGAAACTGTATCCTTGGGAGACAAGGTATTCTGTTTTTTAAAAGGGTGTTTGGCACTGAACGGGCTCTTGATTCTTCTAAATACTATCTGTTGGGACAATAATTTGTAGTTGAAAGGGATCATAGAGCACTCCAATGGATTGACAGAATGAAAGATACCAGTGCTCATATACCTCAGAGTTTGGCTATGTGTAACAGAGGCCAGCTAGTGAGAGCAATTCAGGTCAACACGTTCTCACTCCCAACTTGTCACATATTTATGTTTGGTCAGGACCCTTTGGCATCACATTTTAATGCACAGGGTACCCCTTTAGCATAATTTGTCGACGTGCAGGGTCCTCCATTGCTTTAAATAAGAACCCTTTGGCGTCAATATGCAGACGCGAAAGGCATATTGGGAATTTTATTGTCATAATTAAATTATATATTGGGTAATATTTTTGCCATTATTGCATATATGTTGGGGTGTGATTTTTTCAATGTAAACAGTCACAACAATTTTATTTACATTACACTATTTACACATTTATGAGCATGTAAACCAACCCCAACCCCTAAACCTAACCATTTGTCAATATAAAACACAGGATTTAACAGGCTTTATCTACAGTCACAATTTATTCAAAAAGTATTAATATTCCAAGTCTTCAGAGGCAAAACGATTGATTTGTGAGAGGAATAGACGTGATCACCATCTCCATCCGCCATAAAGCTCAGATCCTGCTGTGTGTGTGCAGTCTGTGCAGAAATTCAAAAATTGACGCCAGAAGAAGCGTTACATCAGCTTTGTTTGAGAAATGCCATTGGCTCTTGTGTGTCTCGTAACCAGTTGCATCATGCTAATGTTCTGGAGTATCTTTTTGAATGAGATTTGAGCGCCGCGCTTTAAGGGAGAGGAAAATTTTCAGCGATTAAAACCTTACGATTTACTCTGTTCTTCGCATAAAGATATCGTATGGCTTCAGAAGACACGACTTGTTTGTAATACTTTTATACTACTTTTTTATAGTCAGTTTTTGCAATAAATACATGTGACTGAACTTTTATTTGCCTGTTACGAGTTTTATATTGTTCGGAAGTGGGTGGGGTTAGGCGCTCCAAAATATCTATGAAAGTATACATTTATATAAAATGATTTCCATTAAGGCATAAGGCAAACAACTGAAAGCAATAGAGTACCCTGCATGTCGAAAAGTGACGCTAAAGGGGTACCCCGAGTGTCAAAAAGTGACACCTAAGGGTCATGACCAAGCTTCAATATGTGACGAGTTGGGAGTGAAAATGTGTTGTTCAGGTAAACCTCACTCCCCTTGATCTCAAGAGGCACACTAGCGACTGATACTAGAGGCTGCAGTCGTTAGCATCCTTGTTAGCGTGCCCACCTCCCATGCTGGAAACGCTGGTTTGAATCCTGCTTGGAGTGAGTGAGGAAAGTAGAACCTGAGGGTCTACATATGCAACCTTTCCATTTATAACTTTAACTTTATTGTCCCCAAGGGGGAAATAATTTTCCACAGCACTGCACTTGTTTGTGACACACAACATAACATACATAATACAAAAAAAAAAAAACACAGTTAAGATAACCCACAGCAATGTCTGTTGTTGAGATATGTGATGGCTGAAGGAATCAGGCTTCTTCCAAAACGGGCCCTCCTGCACCTCATAGTCCTGTACCTGCGCCCTGAGGGCAGTGGGGCTAAATACTCATTAAGTGGATGTGTGGAGTCCTGTTCTGTTGAAGTTGCGATGCGTATAATAGCTCTGTTATTGAGTTCTGTGAGGTTGGGTGTTGAAAGACCTATAACTTTCGCAGCAATATTGGACACCTTTGTGAGTTTGGTCCGGTTTTTAACAGAAAGCATGTTGAAAAAAACAGCTAGAACAATACAATAGAATTGGCTGAATGATGCTCTGATAAAGTAGCAATAATAATTGAGGAGCAACATTAACCCTTTAGGCGCCAGGGTTTCAGCCAACGCCAGCATTTTTGAGCATTTAACCTTTTAGGCGCCAGGGATTTTTTGAAAAATGCTGGATTTTGACATCAAGATTTCAACAGCTTGTGGCTTGAAAGGGTTTAAAGATAGAGATCTACTGTAAATTAGAAAAATGTTGGGCATGACCGAAAGTTTATGTGGGGTGTAAATATACTCATCTAATTGGCATATTATGACGTCATCAGGGGCAGCCATCTTGATTTTCATAATATTCAGGAAATAGTATTGAAGTTTGAACTTATTTGCATGTTTTTTTTTTTTGTCTTTTTATCCTCTTTCCAAATGATCAGAAAAGAGGAAACCAACAATAAAACAGGAGAAAGTACTAAATTATTACTATATTACTATACTATATAGTAGTAAAACGATGACACGATAGCTCACTTGCTCTGCTCTTTACTCAAACACTTTGAATAGGAACATGACGTCATTTTGGTCTAGAATTGAAGTACTACATGTCTGCCATCTAGTGGTAGGAAATACAAATGAGATATTACACCATATTAGGATTTACAGCCAATTTTACGACTTTGGCGCTTAGAGGGTTAAGTCCTTTGAGTTTATGAAAACGGGCATAAAATGCACTGAGTTCTTTTACAAATAGTGTTGGATCTGTTGCAGGATTTGCACATGAAGTAGTTCTAAATTCACATCCTGTTAATGTCCGTACTTTCTGAAACGCTTGTTTTGTGTTCATATTGGAAAATTCATTTTCCAATCTGTCCTTGTACTTCAGTTTTGCCCTGAGTACCTCATTCTTGATTTTGCGGTTTGCCAATTTCAGGTAAACCCAATTCTTCTCTCTGAAGGCTTTATGTTTTTCTTTAAGGCATTGTTTTATTTGGGGGGTAATGCATGGCTTGGAATTGGGATATTTCCTTACTGTTTTAACAGGGATGCACGTGCTAATACAAAAGTTTATATAATCAGTAATAACAGAAACTTTGTCATTCAAATTCCCATCAAAAATGTCCCAATCAGTGCATGCCAGGCAACCCTGTAAGCGGGTGATGGCATCCCCTGACCACTGTGGGGCACTGTAGCTTTGTGGACTATGTCGTTTCAGTTGTTGTTTGTACAGCGGGAGTAGGGAGATGATGTTATGATCTGCAGCTCCCAGCGGTGGATAGGAACAGGTACGAAATGCATCGGCCACATTGCCATAACACATGTCCAAGATATTTGCCCGCCTAGTGGGGATGTCCACATACTGTTGGAATGATGGCAATACACAGTCCAGCTTGCAGTTGTTAAAGTCCCCCAGAATGAACAGCGGAACGCCGGGATACTTAGCTAGCTTGTCGTTAGCATCCCCAGCTATGAGCTCAGCTGTTGTATTGATGTTAGCGCTGGGGGCAACGTAAACACAGCTGACCACAACAACAGGGAATTTCAGAGGCAAATAGTAGGGGCGAAGGGACACAGTTAGTATCTCCAGGTCGGCTGTACATGACTTGTGGTGTACTTTGATGTTATTAGACCACCTGTTGTTAATGTACAAGCACACTCCACCGCCGCGCGTCTTCCCCGATTGCTGGGTTCTGTCTGCCCTGATTATTGTGACGTTGTCCAGGCTGACTTTAGCATCAGAGACTGACGGGTCTAGCCATGTTTCTGATGTTTCACCCCCACGTCTTTGTCTTTTGATGCTCTGCGCCAGCAAACATTAGAATTGTTCAATTCAGAATTAGAATTGCAAGACACTGGCCAGGTCTATAAACATACATGCATATATATACACCGATGAGCCATTACATTATGACCACCCCCAGCCTAGAGCAATGAGCATGCCTGGCAACTGAGTGGTGCCGTAGGCGCAGTTCGCAGAGCAGTATATATACCACCAGAGAACTGGCATTCGGTCAGTAGAGTCTTTGGTGTCAGAATGAGAAAAGCTGCCAATTTATTGGAGTTTGGCAAAACATCAAACTGTCGTCCAGCCATGTGTCATCCGCAGCTCACTGATGCCACTGATGCATTGTTCACAGTGACCGCAGGGCCACATTGCGACAAATCACCAGCAGCTACAACAGTGGTGACCAGGGTAATGTGTAGCAGATGACCCAGCCGGATCCCCATGTTATCACCAACAACGCATGAATGGGCCCAAGATGATTGAGATTAGACCATGGATGACTGGAAGAAAGTGGCCTGGTCTGATGTATCAAGATTCCTGGTGCATCACGTCAACAGCCGAGCATGGATCCACCAATTACCAACAGAGCCTATGGCACCACTGTTGGGCAGACACAGGCCAACGGTTGCTGTGTTATGCTGTGGGCTATGTTTTCTTGGGACACTATGCCCCATTATCAAAATGCCACCATCCCTGACAGCTGTCAGGTATCTGAACATCATTGCAGACCGAGTGTACCCAACATCAATGCCTCGTTGTGTGGCTGCTGTTTTGTGGGCTAAAGAAGGTCCTACAGGTTATTAGATAGGTGGTCAAAATGAAATGGCTCATTGGTATCTAGACAGACAGACAGACAGACAGATAGATAGATAGATAGATAGATAGATAGATAGATAGACAGATAGATAGATATTTGGGCTGACAATAGATTAAAATTATTTATCGGATTAACCACACTCTTTTTGTGTGATTTAATCATGATTAATCACACACTTGTTGTGAAATTGAGCATACACCATTTATCTTCACCATTTATTTAGCTGTAGTTTTGTTTCTGCCGCTGCCGCTGCCGCCATGTCATGGAGACGCTGTGTTTCGTTGTGAAAGCAAAACTACTTTGTTTGGTCTTCCAAAAGAGGACACGACTAGAAATCAGTGGTTAAGTTGTATTTACAACACTGTTCCGAAACGAGGACTGTTTCCTGGGAGAGTAGCCTACAATGCCGGTCTCTGTTTCTATGAAGTGGGGCAATTCCAACTTTGCAAGGACAGTCTGGCGCTTCTGACTCACAGCCTGTAAGTACGTTTTCTTGAGATATTCGGCCAATCACAACGCACTGGATAGCTGGCCAATCAGAGCACACCTCGCTTTTCAGAACGATGAGATTTTTAAAAATCGACATGTTTCAGAAAGGTGGGGCATAGAGGAGAAACAATAATGTAGAGTATGTGGAAAATAATGTTGTTGTTTTTTTACCTTAAACCGCATAAACACATTGCATTACACCAAATACACAAAATAATGTTCTTTTTAGCAACGTTTTCTGTATACCAAAGAATACTTTGGTATACAGAAAAGTTCATGGTCGCCTCAATGACTGTGAGGTGCCCAGGTCCTGTGGCTACAAAATTCCACCAGCATGCTTGATTTTTGGTATGAGGTGTTTGTGCTGATATGCTCTTTTCGCTTTCACTAAATGTGGCAGTGTGCATTTTGGCCAAACATCTCCACTGTGGTCTGGTCTGTTCAATAGATATTGTTCTAGAAGTCTTATAGTCTTTTCAGAGGCAACTTTTTCAAACCTAAGCTATCCTGCCATATTCTATTTGTATAGAAGAGGCTTTCTTCTGGCAACCCTTCCAAACATGCGATACTTGTCTGGGCTAATTTAACTTTCACATACTTTATCATTTATAATGTTAACTGAGGCCTGTAGAGTCTGAGGTGTAGTTCTTGGGTTGTCTGCAATTTCTCTGAGTATTGTATGGCCTGACAATGGATTGAATTTCCTTGAATTGTTTGGAAATGGCCGTATTACCCTTCCCAGTTTGATGGCAGCAACAATTGTTTCTCTAAGATCATTGCTGATGACTTTCCTCTTTGGCATTGTGTTAACACACACCTGAAGGTTCCAGACCAGCAAACTGCCAAAACTACTGCTTTTATAGAGGTGCTGATGATCAATTACTCAAATGTATTTGATTAGCAGTGCCTGACCGTTACTTACCCTCTTAATTCCTGTTAACAGTAAGGGTGATTTTTAGTTTGTCAACCATGGCTTTTCCATGTTGGCCTAGTTTTTATTAAATAAATAATGATACGGTGTGATATGTTGTGTTGTTATTCATCTGAGGTTTTATTTTCCAAATTTTAAAACCTGCCAAAGTTTAGATGATTTTTTAAATTTTGTCCTGATACAGAAATCCATAGAATAGGGTGTCCTTTCTTTTTCACATTAATATATATACATATAGGTAAATTGCAATGGATAATTGCCATTTAGAACTACAGAATAAAAGCAACCACTGAGATGACAAGTTTCAATTCTAAGCAACTGTTGTAAAAGAAAGCTACAAATGATCCACCCACATATGACATATTGTCACAAAGCAAGGCCAGACACAACAGGTAAGTGAGTCCAGAGTAGTTCGTAGGAGTGAACGGTAGACCAGACAGTGAGTGACTGTGCTGTGTGTGTATTTGTAGTGTGGCTTGATTGGTGACAGCAGGTGCGGGTGATCAGAACTCAGGTGACTGTGATCGGGTAATTATCCTTGATGGTGACTGAAGTGACTGTGATGAATCCCTGACACATATTGGGTCTTCTCATTTTTTATTTGTGCACCCTCATTTCTTTCCCTTGCTTCATTCCTTTCCTTGCATCTTAGCTCCACCCCCTTAGGATGCGAGGGAAAAATACACCTAAGAATCTTTAGACATTTTCACTGGAAAACAAAACAAAAATACTGAGGAAGAACATATATTTTTTTGCTGTTTGATTAGAAGTTACAATAAAAGTTATTTTTATGTTCAGTGGTTGGGAGCAGATCTATTCAAACCTTAAACAATTTTTTTGTAAACTAAATGTAAGTATGGGAAATCTATAGGAAATTGTATTTTCAAATTATGAAGCATAGCTAAGCATTGCATTTACATTTAGAGACCATATTGACACATTGTGTTCCCTTCAATTTACTCACTTTTTTTTTGTTTTGGTCTTAAAAAAGTATTTTTAAAAAGTCTTAAAGTCCCTCTGCAGTCACTAATTTTATCCCCTAAAACTTGAGTGTGAAGAACTCACCACTGAAACAAAAAATCCAGTGTTTGGAGCGGTGAGTGGGTTCTAATGTAAACTCCTCTGATTGGCTATTGCGTTCAAGAAATCAACAGATATGTCTGTGATTGGCTACATTACTCAACATTCCAAAAACACATTTTAAGTACAAACCTTTGTTAAGATATGCAAAGCCCCACCCTAAGTTGACAAGATTGGTTACGTGTTTGTGATGTAGGAAACGGGCAGTTTCAAACCTGCATTTTTGAGACTGTCTTTGGTTCACCACAGTTTTAAGGAGAGAATGAACAGCAATGGAGTTGAGTGATGAATTTGCACATGGTTTGTCTTTAAGCATATTAAAAACACCAGATACACATGTAAACAATGTTAAAAACTCGATTTTCACCACAGGGTGGTCTTTAAATTTACCATCATAAAACCTGCATCATAAAGTTGGCGCCACGAGCGGGCCTGGGGGTCTGGCCTGGCCACTTCACCAGGCATTAATTTTTGGCGGATCTTGTTTGACTCAGTATCTCTTGTCAGAAGAGGAGTTATGGCCACTTCTGACGTGGCACACCAGACGAGAAGGGCAGCGCCATCTTTAAAATTCAAACACACTGTTTTCTATGAGCGTACACACACCGGCAGCATCACTTGAAGGCTGTTCAAAATCCTGCCGTGCCACTCAGAATAGTTTTCCATGGAATTACATTAGTCCCAAATCATTGTTAATGTACATAACGTCACCCAAGGCTGGAAGACTGTGTATTGTGCATCTTTTTGCCAAACTGTTTTGGACTGCTGTCTTGAAGTGAATGTGAAGCATCCAGCGCTGTGCTTCTCCTCCGGTGTGTGACTGCCTTTAACCTGTTAACCTGCAAAATAATAGAAATAGAAATAATCATGATTTCAGAAGAGATCAGAATAAATAAAAGGTATAGTTCAGTTGGCAGAAGATGTAACTCGGGGGAGAAGAATTGTTAAATAAATTATCTTTGTTTTCTTTGCACACAAAAAGTATTCTCGTAGCTTCGCAAAATTGAAGTTGAACCACTGGTGTCACATGGACTGTTTTATTGATGTCCTTACTATGTTTCTGTCTGGGAACATTACAGTTGTGTTGCTGTCTATGGAGGGACAGAGAGCTCTCAGATTCCATCAAAAATATCTTAATTCGTATTCCAAAGATGAACGAAGGTCTTACGGGTTTGGAACGATATGAGGGTGAGTAATGGGGGGGGGGGAA
>NW_015546050.1:787118-788351 GCF_001515605.1 Sinocyclocheilus anshuiensis | reverse complement strand
TATATATATATATATATATATATATATATATATATATATATATATATATATATATATATTTTTTTTTTTTTTTTTATATAAAGGTTTGAGATGTTCCGTAATTCAAGTGGTGGTGGCCCGATCTGTCAGGGAAGGTGCAAATCACTTTTAAAGTTTCTATGCTAAAAAGCCACCATTTGCCATTATAGATCACACAGGGGTGAGTTCACATATCACGTGAATACTTTAAAAAAAATAATTTTATGCTTTTTGACATGAAAGCTGAAATAGTTTTTTTTGGACTGCTGTCTTGAAGTGAATGTGAAGCATCCAGCGCTGTGCTTCTCCTCCGGTGTGTGACTGCCTTTAACCTGTTAACCTGCAAAATAATAGAAATAGAAATAATCATGATTTCAGAAGAGATCAGAATAAATAAAAGGTATAGTTCAGTTGGCAGAAGATGTAACTCGGGGGAGAAGAATTGTTAAATAAATTATCTTTGTTTTCTTTGCACACAAAAAGTATTCTCGTAGCTTCGCAAAATTGAAGTTGAACCACTGGTGTCACATGGACTGTTTTATTGATGTCCTTACTATGTTTCTGTCTGGGAACATTACAGTTGTGTTGCTGTCTATGGAGGGACAGAGAGCTCTCAGATTCCATCAAAAATATCTTAATTCGTATTCCAAAGATGAACGAAGGTCTTACGGGTTTGGAACGATATGAGGGTGAGTAATGAGGTGGGGGGGAATGCCACCCCTGGCCACCACGTAGACACGCCCCTGCTGTAATGAAGATAAACTTAACTCTTCAATAAGCAGGGAAGTTCCTGACCTAATAAATATGTAACCAAGTACATGCTTAAGACGTTTCACTTTGCATTGTAAGAGTGTACAGGTAGACTTTAAATATAAAAAAACGTGATTTGGTAATGTTTTCTCATTAAAATCAGATAATTTCATATTAAGTTAATAGAATATGTGGGAATAACGATATTTACTTGTTATGACCTCAGAGCAAT
Source organism: Sinocyclocheilus anshuiensis (assembly GCF_001515605.1). Classification (NCBI taxonomy): domain Eukaryota; kingdom Metazoa; phylum Chordata; class Actinopteri; order Cypriniformes; family Cyprinidae; genus Sinocyclocheilus; species Sinocyclocheilus anshuiensis. Next base: position 787,351 of record NW_015546050.1, on the reverse strand, counting down.
CCAGTTTTTATAGATCAGTGGATAAAATGCTGCACTAGTCAATGTCATAATTACCCTACCATCCAATTACAGTGGAGGAAGGGTGGGACAAATATTACACTGACCAGCACATCCAAATTGTACAACAACTTAACTATAGCGAAGCTCATAGCACAGGATTGCTGTTTACTGAGTTGATTACTGAAAAAATAACAGGTTTCATCATCTTAGAAAATGCAATGATGACTCGTGTG
>NW_015546050.1:779316-786825 GCF_001515605.1 Sinocyclocheilus anshuiensis | reverse complement strand
CTAACACTTTACTTTGATGGGCCCACAACATACAACATACTGACTGAATAGCAAGTATATGTCAACTTATTCGACTAACCCTAACCCTAAACCTAACCTAACAGTCTAATCTGAGAGTTAGTAGACATGTAGCTGTGAATCCATGAGAAATAGTTGACATGTAGTTGCAAAGTTACTTATAGTTACTTATAGTTAGTAGAATGTCTAAAGTGGACTATCAAAATAAAGTGTAACCTTTTTTTTTTAATACTTCCAGATTCCAGTCCACCCTGCCGTGTTGTGGTGCGACGAGATTTGGATGAAGAAGAATTCAAACAGGCACTAAGCGTTCATTTCCCTGATCTGCCAGAATATTTTGAGCTATGTAAAGTAAATAACCAAAGACAGATAATTGCTTTGCAGTTGGAAAGTTTTAGTCCCAATTAGATTCACTCAAGCAATGCATTGGGGAGATCTGCTCTTTATATTCATCTGAAGGTGAAAGCATGGTTGTACTGCCCATAGGCCTTTGCTTGTTAAATCTGCATCATGGGATGAAACCTGTGTGACAAACACAGTAAGTTTGGCATCTTCATTGAACCACAAAAATAAATTAAAAGTCCTTCACCTTTTACTCTCGCCTCGATCAACACAGAGCAAGTCTTCACATTTTGGCTCTGATTTTACTTCTGTAAAACATACACAATTTTACATAGTTCTTCATTCATATTCAGATGCCACTCCACATATTTACACTATAGGTTGAAAGGGAGAATGGAATTGAGCTGTATGCACTTAAAATAAAAAATCAGTATTTTGATAGTGTCTGGATGACATCACAATGTTTTTTAGTAATAATTTGTTATTGTGATTCACTGTTTAAAAATATTATTTTTCTAAAACATGCTAGCATCATGTGAAAGCATGTTTATTTATCTGACAAACCATACAGCTATCAAATTTCAAGGTTTTTCATCTTTTTTTTTAATGCCAGGCTTTGTCAAGCCAAGATAAAACGTGTCTAGTTATTATTATATGATTATGTCTGTATGATTTTTCCAGTAAGTTTCATTTCCTTTAAAAAAACCCCCCATGTGCCAGGTTGACCACACCACTGCTAGCGCGCCCACAGGAAGCGGCAGCCATACAGCCCACACCTACACAATCCCATCCATCATGACCTTCAGGCTAGGTTCATGATTATAAGTGTACATTTTTCAAAAGCAAGATGTCATTTCAAGACGTGTTTTATGTCTTGCTGAAATTCTGAAGATTTTTTATTTTCTAATTTGTTAAAATATGTTGTGTAAAATATGGCAATAATAATTATTTTTTTCAATTTTGTACATATTTAGTGTCAATTAGGGAGGAGTTCTATATAGACTCATCCGGATCTGAGATTGAAGAAGTACTCCTGGCTTTAGTAGGAGCAATAGTCCAATCGTATGTATTCTATCCATCCATCCATCAGTCTAATACTCACACACATTCACACTTACACACCTAAAGTCAATTTAGTGACTCCAGTTCACCTAATCTGCATGTCTTTGGATGGTGGGGGAAACATACCAGGAGCTGACACAGGGAGAACATGGAAACTCCACACAGAAAGCATCCTGGCTCCATTTAACACCTACCAACCAGTTAATGTTTTAGCTGCTAAAATATGCTAAATGTAAACTTATAAAAAGTTCCACATATTAAGCCTGTCGAACTTAAAGCATTTGAAATTGTTTTAAACTTTTAGGCCAGGCTTTGAGAAGCAGCATAAAGGCTGGCTTCAAATTTTATTACCAATTTTATATAATAGTGCATCACCCAAATGAACAGTTATTTTAATGCATTTCATATGTGTCACGATCCGGATGTGTGGAGGTAGGCAGGACGACGAGGACGACAAGGATTCCAATAATGACTTTTAATGTAGACACAACAAGGCAGGTTCAGGTAGGTGAAACACACACACTCGGGGTAACATTCACAATAACCGACCCTAAAGCTCTGACAGACAGGAACTAATATATGGTGGATAATTAGTGGCAGACAGGTGAGCACAATGAGGGTAATTAATGATTAGTACGGGCTAAACCAACACAAGGGGAAGAAACCACAATAAACAGTCCACAGGGGCGTTACAGTACTCCCCCCCCTCCCGGAAGGTGCGTCCTCGCACCGTAGAAACGGAGGGGCGGAGGGGGGACTAGGAGGATGATCGTCCAACGGCGGCGGAGCAGGTGGTGGAGGAGCCCGAGGCAGAGATTCGGGAGGCCATGGCGGAACAGGGGACTCGGGTTGCCATGGCGGATCAAGGGGCTCAGGAGGCCATGGCGGAACAGGGGGCTCGGGTTGCCATGGCGGAGCCGGGGACTCGGGAGGCCATGGCGGAACAGGGGACTCGGGTTGCCATGGCGGATCAAGGGGCTCAGGAGGCCATGGCGGAACAGGGGGCTCGGGTTGCCATGGCGGAGCCGGGGACTCGGGAGGCCATGGCGGAACAGGGGACTCGGGTTGCCATGGCGGATCAAGGGGCTCAGGAGGCCATGGCGGAACAGGGGGCTCGGGTTGCCATGGCGGAGCCGGGGACTCGGGAGGCCATGGCGGAACAGGGGACTCAGGTTGCCATGGCGGATCAGGGGGCTCAGGACGCCATGGCGGAACAGGGGATCCAGGTTGCCATGGCGGATCAGACAGTAACGTCCTTCGGGCTTGCCACAGTAACGTCCTTCGGGCTTGATTGAGCCGCGGACGGCGGCGGACTTGTTCTGGCTCGGGACCGGACACTCCCCAGACACCAGAAGACACCTTCCCTCCAACTTAGTCCAGTGGTGTCTGGGAGGTCCACGGGGCGATGGTAGTTGGCCCTGAGCCAGAACAGCTGATTAAGGACGGCATTCTCTAACGCTGTCACCGCTGCGAGCTTGCAGAACTCCCCGGCGTACTCGTAGAAGGGGAGATCCCGGCGGGATATGGTGAGGAAACGAGCAGCGATCTCCATGTTGTTGTTTTTAGGTCGGTTATTCTGTCACGATCCGGATGTGTGGAGGTAGGCAGGACGACGAGGACGACAAGGATTCCAATAATGACTTTTAATGTAGACACAACAAGGCAGGTTCAGGTAGGTGAAACACACACACTCGGGGTAACATTCACAATAACCGACCCTAAAGCTCTGACAGACAGGAACTAATATATGGTGGATAATTAGTGGCAGACAGGTGAGCACAATGAGGGTAATTAATGATTAGTACGGGCTAAACCAACACAAGGGGAAGAAACCACAATAAACAGTCCACAGGGGCGTTACAATATGTTGGTGATAATTTGTTTATTTTGTATTTTCAGCTTGATGGAGAGCTACCAGCAATTCTGAAGGAGTTTGGTGAGGACAACCTTGACTTCTATTCCAACATAACTGTCATAGCAAGACGTAAAAACATTTTAAAGAGTGCATGTGTGGCCCTGTCAAGAGGGTACTTTGAGTGGCACAAAACTCCCAATATTGAGTTTGTGGGAGAAATGGGAGAGGCTATGGAGTTCCAAGGAGAGAATTTTTCAGGTACATTAGAAATTACATCTATATAATGTCTACAGAGCCCTTCAAAAGTTTGGAAATGCCCTAGGTTTCAAAGTGGATTTTTGGACAATATCAGCTTAAGTCCTTCTCAGGGCTCTGCCCTGGCAGCTTTGTCTGTTTTGTCTTTGTTTAATGTTTCGTTGTTTGTCTTGTGTCTTCACACTTTGCTTTGTCTTTGTTTATGCCTGCCATGTGTTCCTGTGGTCCCACCTCCTTGTTTCCCTTGGTCACGCCCTCTTGTTTAGGCCTTGTCTTGTCCTAGTTTCTGTAATTGGGCTCACCTGGCCCTCGTGTACTTTCCTCCCTTTATATTGTGCTGTTTTTCCTCTTGTGGTTGCTGGTTCGTCTTGTGCCAATAGAGACAGTTATTGACTTGCTGCTCTATTTTCCAGTCTTGACCTGTTATTGTGTATCCTTGTTGCAGTTTTTGCTCTTGATTTTCTATCTTCTGATTTTGGTTTTGTTCTTTAGTATCTTGCTTATGTTTACTTGTAATATCATATTTAGTAGTTCATCAGTCTTGTTTCTAGTCTTGAACTGCTTGGATTTTATAGAGTTTTTTTTTTTTGTTGTCTAAACTTGGATAATTCCTTTTACGTTTTGTTTAGCGTTACTTTTTCTTTTATTCTATTCTCCTCATGATTGCGCTCCAAAGCAACCATGGGATATTTGAGGGCAAACCTGGACAGCTGCTCTTCAGCTATGATCAGAAGGCTCTAGATGAAAACACATTTTATACAGCAGGAAGACTAATGGCCTGGTCCATAATTCACAATGGACCAGGCATGAAGTGCATAAACAAGGAGCTTTTCATGTTAATGTGTGGCCAGAAACCAGACCTCAGCACATTTGATCGTACTAATTTCCTGGAAAATTACCTCGTAGAAAAGCTGGCAAAGGTAACTAAAATAATTTTACATGCCACATAATGTAGTTATGTGCTCATTTAAGGAGAACAATGTATTCAGTAACTGTAATAATTGATATTTTTTAAGGCCACATGTTTTCTATGATTTTAGGTTGTCAGATGCAGCGCTGCAGAGGAGCAGACCGAGCTTAAAAACTCCCTGGGGGACCGGGTTTGTGACTGTGGGGTACCCAACATTTTCACAGCCTCAGTGAGTGATCTGCCCACAATTAATGGGCAGTTAGTAACACGCTACATCTACCTCAGGTAAAGAAATTAATATTATTTACTGTAACTTCCAGCTGTCAAATCTATCCTAAAAAATATCCTAATAACGTGCACTATGTTGGGTCTCCTTCATTTTAAAGTAATGTCCATATTCAGAGTGGACATGTTCCATATGTCATTAAATCCATCCATTTATGATAGGAAATAGTGAATGATAATATAGGGTGAGATTTTCCATTTACCAATGGTCTATTTGTAAATCTGACATGCTTTCTGTCAGAAAACACAGACAAGGATGATGGTAAGTATAAATAAAGACAGGCTTTATTAATCACAGTGGTAATGCAGTGGAGGATATGGAATGCAGATGCAGCAGGATGAACACGGAAGAGGTAAGTTGCCACACACACATTTAACAGACACTGATGAATATAATCTGAGCACTTTCCTTTCTTTGTTTGCAGGTAGAACACAACCGAGCTGGAGACAGGAGACGAGGAGCTGGAGAATGGAGACTTTGAATAGGCAGGGTTCCCATACCTTTGTTAACTTAAAATTCAAGGACCTTTCAAGGACGTTCCAGGTCCAATACCCTCAAACTCAAGGATTTAATGTGGGGACACATTTCAAGTTAGAGTAAGGTTAGATCATGTTACCTTGTAAGAATCTACATTGTTACAGTTTTCATGTCAAACACAACTATGCAAAAAAAAAAAAATTTGCATTTATTTTTGGCCATATGACAGAGATCTGATTCTTTTTGTCGTATTTCTGTTTTGCATGAAACTGAAGAATATTCGGTACATCCTACACTGTATTCTAAAATGATCTGATTAACTTTTGCATGGATTTTTTTTTTAAAAAGAGCTTAGGCTCATGTAACCAGACGTTTTAAGATGTATGAATATGCTTAAGTTTTTCTTGCCTCATGGGTTTACATTATCTTAACATGCAAAGCAATTCAACATTAATTTCACGGTATGTTTGTGAAACGTTGAGGTACCATCGTAGTAGTTTTGTGCGTGTGTGAATGTCATGGCAACGTACAACATAAAGTCGTGGCCATTAATTGTGGAAGTCGTGGTTTATGGTTAGAGAGTCGGACTTGTAACCCAAAGGTTGGGGGTTCAAGTCTCGTACCGGCAGGGATTGTAGGTGGAGGGAGTGAATGTACAGCGCTCTCTTCCACCTTCAGTACCACGACTGAGGTGCCCTTGAGCAAGGCACCGAACCCCCAACTGCTCCCCGGGCGCCGCAGCAAAAAAATGGCTGCCCACTGCTCCGGCTGTGTGTTAACGGTGTGTGTGTGTTCACTGCTGTGTGTGTGCGCACTTTGGATGGGATAAATGCAGAGCACTAATTCCGAGTACGGGTCACCATACTTGGCCACATGTCACGGTACCTAACGCAGGAAACACTTAACGTAACGCGTAAATGCGTGTAACTAATGTAAATCAAGCAAGCTAGTATGCACAGGCCACGAAATGTTGGCAAAATAACACATTAGCGGACCAGAGGGAATATGGAATTTTTTCCAGAAAATTTCTTGAACAAAATAAATTCAAGCACTTTCAAGGACCTGCATCTACGTTTATTTTCTAAAACTTGAAAAAAAAAAATTTCTTCAGATTAGCAAACTTTCAAGGATTTCAAGGACCCGTGGGAACCCTGAATAGGAGACGAGAATAGACAATCAGTGTGTGTGTGTGTGTGTGTGTGGAGTGTCCTTTGCACTAGTGCAGGTGATGAGTGACAGCTGGAGGTGATCAGTGGGAAGTGACTGGGTGATTGCTGAAGGAGTGCAGGTGAGTAGAAGGAGGGATGATGGGAAATGTAGTGTGAATGTGATGACTCAACTGGAAACCATGACACTTTCACTGTATGAAAAGTACTTATTTTAACAAAGCATTTATTTCATATTAGCATATTACCCTTGTGATTACTCACCCTGAAGAATATTTAAATCAAAACAATTTGAACATGAGCATTTTCTCATCCTTATTTTTCACTATTAATTACTATTGAAGCTTGTTTCCACCATAACAATTGACAACAGCAATTTTGTAAGTCTTACTTTTTTTTTCTGTTCAGAGTGGCAAGTATGATCCAGCAGTTTACTTCTGGGCTGAACTCCTGTGGCCAATTGTGGGAGGTGGTGTTTAATAATTGGACAGCTTTCCTCCCCTTGTTTACCAACACAAGAGGTACACTAGACAATGTTGAAGAGGTCTCTGACTTCATTTCTTGTCAGAGTTCACCAGGGAGCAACAGGCGAGACCTTGAGGAGGACACTGTCTTCCAGTGGGAGTGCTGGCTAATGTTGATTCAAGACAAGTGTTTCTTTAACTGCGCAATGTTTTGTAATGTAATTAGATTTTGCTTCTTGCCTTACACACAAACAGAAGAAGATGTGGGCATATCCTTTGAGGATGTCCTAGTGTTTGTAACCGCAGCAGATTCTGTCCCTCCACTGGGCTTTCAGCAAAAGTGCCAAGTGGAATTTTAACAAGTGGATGGGAGGGGCTGAAACCCATCTGCTTCGCCCTCACACAAAGTGAAGTGACATGTGACATGTGGCCAAGTATGGTGACCCATACTCTGAATTAGTGCTCTGCATTTATCCCATCCAAAGTGCGCACACACACAGCAGTGAACACACACACACCGTTAACACACAGCCGGAGGAGTGGGCAGCCATTTTTTTGCTGCGGCGCCCGGGGAGCAATTGGGGGTTCGGTGCCTTGCTCAGGGGAACCTCAGTCGTGGTACTGAAGGTGGGAAAGAGCGCTGTACATTCACTCCCCCCACCTACAATCCCTGC
>NW_015546050.1:761181-779306 GCF_001515605.1 Sinocyclocheilus anshuiensis | reverse complement strand
ACTGCTCCCCGGGCGCCGCAGCAAAAATGGCTGCCCACTGCTCCGGCTGTGTGTTAACGGTGTGTGTGTGTTCACTGCTGTGTGTGTGCGCACTTTGGATGGGATAAATGCAGAGCACTAATTCCGAGTACGGGTCACCATACTTGGCCACATGTCACGGTACCTAACGCAGGAAACACTTAACGTAACGCGTAAATGCGTGTAACTAATGTAAATCAAGCAAGCTAGTATGCACAGGCCACGAAATGTTGGCAAAATAACACATTAGCGGACCAGAGGGAATATGGAATTTTTTCCAGAAAATTTCTTGAACAAAATAAATTCAAGCACTTTCAAGGACCTGCATCTACGTTTATTTTCTAAAACTTGAAAAAAAAAAATTTCTTCAGATTAGCAAACTTTCAAGGATTTCAAGGACCCGTGGGAACCCTGAATAGGAGACGAGAATAGACAATCAGTGTGTGTGTGTGTGTGTGTGTGGAGTGTCCTTTGCACTAGTGCAGGTGATGAGTGACAGCTGGAGGTGATCAGTGGGAAGTGACTGGGTGATTGCTGAAGGAGTGCAGGTGAGTAGAAGGAGGGATGATGGGAAATGTAGTGTGAATGTGATGACTCAACTGGAAACCATGACACTTTCACTGTATGAAAAGTACTTATTTTAACAAAGCATTTATTTCATATTAGCATATTACCCTTGTGATTACTCACCCTGAAGAATATTTAAATCAAAACAATTTGAACATGAGCATTTTCTCATCCTTATTTTTCACTATTAATTACTATTGAAGCTTGTTTCCACCATAACAATTGACAACAGCAATTTTGTAAGTCTTACTTTTTTTTTCTGTTCAGAGTGGCAAGTATGATCCAGCAGTTTACTTCTGGGCTGAACTCCTGTGGCCAATTGTGGGAGGTGGTGTTTAATAATTGGACAGCTTTCCTCCCCTTGTTTACCAACACAAGAGGTACACTAGACAATGTTGAAGAGGTCTCTGACTTCATTTCTTGTCAGAGTTCACCAGGGAGCAACAGGCGAGACCTTGAGGAGGACACTGTCTTCCAGTGGGAGTGCTGGCTAATGTTGATTCAAGACAAGTGTTTCTTTAACTGCGCAATGTTTTGTAATGTAATTAGATTTTGCTTCTTGCCTTACACACAAACAGAAGAAGATGTGGGCATATCCTTTGAGGATGTCCTAGTGTTTGTAACCGCAGCAGATTCTGTCCCTCCACTGGGCTTTCAGCAAAAGTGCCAAGTGGAATTTTAACAAGTGGATGGGAGGGGCTGAAACCCATCTGCTTCGCCCTCACACAAAGTGAAGTGACATGTGACATGTGGCCAAGTATGGTGACCCATACTCTGAATTAGTGCTCTGCATTTATCCCATCCAAAGTGCACACACACAGCAGTGAACACGCACACACACACCGTGAACACACACCCGGAGCAGTGGGCAGCCATTTTTTGCTGTGGCACCCGGGGAGCAGTTGGGGGTTCGGTGCCTTGCTCAAGGGCACCTCAGTCGTGGTATTGAAGGTGGGAGAGAGCGCTGTACATTCACTCCCCCCACCTACAATCCCTGCTGGTACGAGACTTGAACCCGCAACCTTTGGGTTACGAGTCCGACTCTCTAACCATTAGGCTGTCACTAGAGAAGAGAATTGTTGAGAGGGGTTCGTAGAAGTTACTGTTGATTGAAGATGAAGAGCAAACAGTGATAAAATAACACGCAGATAAACATTTTAGAACTTTACATCTATAAGAATTGTGAACTTTCATTTTCACATCAAGTTTAAATGGCTTTACCTTGCCAAGTTTCCATTTATTTCCTTTCAGTGCTTGAAATAAAATGTTATATTCAGGCGTTATTGTATTACAATACAAAACAAATCGATGCTTGTGTTCACTAAATAAAAACTTCACTAATGTTTTTGCAAAAATCTGAATCTTTACAATTTTTTTATAAAAGCTCTGGTAGAAATTTTGGGGCAAGAGCTAAATGTATTTGATTGTCAAATTATAAATCCGAAAACAATTTTGGTGTGGGAACTGGGCACTTTTATTTCGCCAGCATTCCAAAAGACCTCAACCTTGACATTGATGCACATGACCTTAAATTAAAATGACTACCACAACATCTTAACATATTTACATATTAAAATAATGACTTATTTGGGTCCATACAAATATAAAAAGTGACCAAATTTCACCAAAAAATATGTGGATGTTTTGGACAGTTCTTTTGGTGCCAAAAAATAAAAACATGAAAGTAATAATGTATAATGGAACATACTCTAAACAAACTTGAAAGGTTAGCTCTATGTTTTGCCCATTTAACATGCAGCCATAAGTTCTATTTTGGGATGAACTCGTCCTTTCCTATGATTGATTTAAAGATGTCAAAAAAGACAAAACATTGCAAAGGATGTCTAATCCAAGTTCTGCTTGTGTCCCACCAAGTGGATTAAATTGTGCAACAAGTTGCTCCAAGGTTGCATTGTCCAAAGTGTAGTGATTCTGTGGTACTGGTACTCTGTCTGGCCGGTCAACCATTGCTGCCCCTTGCAGTCTTGATGTCGTTTCTCCTTGTTCAGATGGTCCTACATATTTACATATTAAAATAATGACTTATTTGGGTCCATACAAATATAAAAAGTGACCAAATTTCACCAAAAAATATGTGGATGTTTTGGACAGTTCTTTTGGTGCCAAAAAATAAAAACATGAAAGTAATAATGTATAATGGAACATACTCTAAACAAACTTGAAAGGTTAGCTCTATGTTTTGCCCATTTAACATGCAGCCATAAGTTCTATTTTGGGATGAACTCGTCCTTTCCTATGATTGATTTAAAGATGTCAAAAAAGACAAAACATTGCAAAGGATGTCTAATCCAAGTTCTGCTTGTGTCCCACCAAGTGGATTAAATTGTGCAACAAGTTGCTCCAAGGTTGCATTGTCCAAAGTGTAGTGATTCTGTGGTACTGGTACTCTGTCTGGCCGGTCAACCATTGCTGCCCCTTGCAGTCTTGATGTCGTTTCTTCTTGTTCAGATGGTCCTTGAACAACAGTTTCATCTGCTGGCCCAGCTCTTCTGCCAAAGATTTCTTGCATTGCTGTGGTTCTTTGTCCTTGTTGTTCCAGACAACCTCGGACAATCCTCGGTCTGCATTGGGGTCTGATGTCTTTCAGTTCTCAGCCCATGGTTGTTCCATTGTCGGATGAAGGCAGTCAAGTCCCTGTTGATCCTTGGCAAGTAGACAATGAAGTGCCCAGAGATGTATTTCATTGTCTATGTCCACTATACCTTCACTCTCCAGGAAGTGGAAGAGATTATATGGCCGTCACATGTCACCCCAGAGCCTCTCCAATACGCTGGTTATCTCTGAGCCCCTGAAAATGTTCATGATCACACAGACATCATTGTTTTCTCCGCCATGATCTGTTCGGTCCCTAGAAGGCACTCCATACCTGGCCACAGCATTCAAAAAGCAATTCATTACAGTGCTGCTGCGGTTGTTGCTTGAGGCACGGAGAAAGCCATCTATACCACCATAAATGACAATTCTCCATGTAAAACATAACAGAGAAACGCTGTTATAATATAAGACATTAAGAACAAAAATGAAAATACATTACAGTACATTTTCCTATAACAAATATTTTAATAATGGAAAGTTCATGAATATTTTTTTATAATATATACCTTATTAAATGTTACATATTGTATATATGTAGTGCAGCTGCCCTGGGGTTGGTTGGAATGAAACTCTTTCTCACTCCGTCTCTCTGCACCCGTACTCCATCTGCCCGTAACGTATAAATGCATAAATGTAAATACTATGTTCATTTCATGCACATCAAATAGTTTAAAATGAAATTAGCCTACATCTTGATGCAACTTACTTCACGCGCCGTTTGACTGTAGCCAAAGACACTTGCAGAATCTCTGCTATCGAAGGAAGAGAAAAACCACATGAATTCAGAAAAGAAAGTTGCTCTCTATTGATGCTGTAATGGGGCGCTCCTCTACCTCCACTACAGGTAAGTGGAGCCTGATAACTGCTATATATTCCGCTATATCATGGAGTAACCGATCCGCTGCTGGCACACTGATCAGCCTCCCCTCTTACTCATTCAAAGCTTCTCTGCATTGTTTCCAGTCTGAAACACAATAACATGAAATAGTAGTGAACACTAAGCTAAAGAAGCACTAAATGTCTTTTTTTTTTTTTTTCAGATGCAGAGAAAGATGCCGCCGCCAACTGACTCATTCAACTGTACCTATATGAAAAAAATATAGTAATTCATAGTAAATACTATAGAGTTTTTGAACCATACTATAGTAAAGTACTTCAATTAATTTGTTGTGGTAATTCTATAGTTGCTGTGGTGATATAACAACTATAGTAATATAAACAAATTACTTTACCCAAAACTGTACTAAGTTGTCTACACATATAGGGTATATTATACTACAATAAACTACAGTTTACTGTAGTAACAACTAAATACTACAGTATTTATTACAGTTTATCAGTTCACTATATTTATGCTGTAGCATTCTTTAACGTGATGTAAATACTATACAGTATACTACAATTTACTATAGTAAATACTGTAGAATATTTTCATAATGCCAGCATAATAGAGCATTGATTTGAAAGTGAAAAACTGAGAAAGTTTGAAAGCAATCCTTACCTCACTAAAGTTGACTGAAGCACATTGGGTCCAGCATCCTGTTAGCTGGTGAGTGCAAACATGTAATGTTCGCTTGCAGCGCAAAATGAAGTTTCTTCTGTCCATCTCTAAGCAAACTGGATTTTTCTCCTTATTTAATGGCGAATAACTCATGCGAATTGGATTACCACAAATGATCTGTGCTGAATTGGTCTGGGCTGACTCAGTTTACCATTGATTGGGTGAAAACCGTTCAAACTTATGCCGAGTTCACACTGCACGATTTTCAAACTCGTCGGATCGCCGTTGTTTTCACACTGCGTGACTATCTGGGGTAGCATTCAGTTGCTGCTGTGTTCACACTGCACGATGGATCGGCGACAGGGGGTTTCACACTGCATGACTTTACAATAGGAAGAATCGCCGACAGCTCTGTCTGGTGCAGGGTTGCCAGGTTTTCGCTACAATTACTACTCAAAACTAGTCTGAAAATAGCCCAACTGCTTTCGAGGGGGTCCCCCAGTAAAAATCCAGTTCGGGGGTAAAATACTAATTTATTTGGCGGGGTTCTCCTGGTACAATTAACATTCCAGGGCCTAAATATCATGTTATTGGGGTCGCTTCAACCTGCTGACATAAAAAACAACCGGCAGCAATCGCGGATTTGGCATCGCGGATATGAAACTACGTTTCATATAACTCCTCCCCGAACTTCCCGCTGCCCTGTATCTTGGTCTCTCATTGGCTGTAGGTCATCGCCGATGTGTTTTTCAGTCAGAACTCATTACACACAGCGTAATTGTGAATCGCCGACAGCTCCAGATATTTAGCATGCCAAATATTTCATGGGCGTCGGCGACGCGTCGGCAATTCTCTCAGATCGCGTCTTTGATAATTCACACTATGTGATTGTCACTCGCGTGAACGAGCACCGATTTGCCTCCGGTTTCGGGCATTTGACGGCGATCGGGCTAAAATCGTGCAGTGTGAACTCGGCATTACTGGCTGTGGAAATCAGTGGCCATGGCTCATTATACTATGAGCAAAACGCCGTAAATGACGCGTGCTCTGTGCAACCAAAATGCAATTTTTTACGCTGTCATATGGCAATATGAACGACGCAAAAAGCGGTGCTTTTCATGCACACTAAAACGCCATCAGATATGGTGTCATTTAAGTATTTTTGCACGTTTTTACTGCGTTTGTAATCACAACGGCGTATTTTGCGGTGCAAATACTGTTCAAAACACCGTATTTGACGGCGTTTGGCTGTAAACACGATTAATCTATAGCGTAATTCTGAACCTTTGGGTTTGCCATATTTCCGCGCTCGCTTGACTCGTGACTGGTGCTGAAGTGAAGAGGAGTGCGCGTCTGAAACGTCTCCCGTTCTCAGTCGTTCTGCGACTGAATAAATGCACTTGTTGTCAAGAGAAAAAGTGACAGAAGCAGCAGTTGTGAGTGGGGTGGCCAACCCTAGCCCTGCCCCTGTGTTAATTGCGTTAAATATTTTTAACGCGTTAAACTGAAAAAATTAATCGCCTGCATTAACACGCTAATTTTGACACCACTAATAAATACATAAATGTGGAAATAAATACATTTATAAATAAATAAAAGGAAAAATAAATAAATGTGGGGAAAAAATCAAGTCAAGCCACCTTTATTTGTATAGCACATTAAACAATACTGATTGTCAAAGCAGCTTTACAGTGTCAAACAGAAAAGTAGTTATAAAAAGTCGATAATGCAAGACAATAACAAAAAGTAATTTTTCCAGCTAAAGTGAGTTCATTGATGCTTCAATGATGTGATCGTCCAGTTCAGCTCTCTTCCGATAGTGTCTGTGCAATCAGTCAATAAAAATATAAGGAAATAAAAGTATAAATAAATATTTATTTTTTACTTTTCTTTGTATATTCATTTATATATTTTTGCATTTTTACATTTCTTTGTATATTTATTTATGTATTTCTAATTTTGTCAGGTTTGGCATTCCATAGTTGCAGAGTTTAAGAGTGTTTTTTTAGTTCCTTCTGCATAATGACTATACAAAAATTCACCCATATCACTTTTAAAACCTGCTCTGAGTGGGAGATGTTACGCTATATGCCATATGCTTCAGTGCAATGTTCACCAGAGCTTTTTAATATATGTCTTGATAATGATTATGAAAGATAGCTGGCATTTAAGCAATTTAAGTTACATATATCTGTCCATCCATAGGGGGTAGGCTCCGCCCCTACCTTCATCTTCAGGCAGGATCAGCCAAATCTGCGTCCCCAGGATTTGGACAAAGGATGGGGCCTATGACAAAGAATGTTTCTATACAACTATTCATTAATTATTGTAACTCACTGACGTTAACACTTTACAGAATAAATACCATGTAAACGTTTACCTTCTCTCTGAGTCTTTCTGATAGAATTATCTTCATTTCAATGGTTTTAACATCACAGATGATGTTGTGAAGAAGTCATTAGAAGCCAAGCACCAAAGGTGCGTAGGCACCTTTTGTATCCGTTAGTTTTCTTCATCTTCTTCTTTCGCTCTGTAAGTCTATGGCAGCCCATAGAATCGTATGGTAGACAGTTGTGAAATTTGGCATATAGATAGAAGACAGTCTCAACAGTAACCACAGCAAATTTGGAGTCTCTAGCACTTATGTTTATAATTTGCTTATAAGTTTCCCTCGGATTCCTTCTGAGTCAAATGCATAATTAAAATTTTAGCTGGTCATTTCACCAAAATTAGCTTAGATCATCATCAGACCCGTACACGTCATCAAACTGCAAGGGAAAGTCGTGGCCAAATGGTTAGAGTCTGACTCGTAACCCAAAGGTTGCGGGTTCGAGGCAGGGATTGTAGGTGGGGGGAGTGAATGTACAGCGCTCTCTTCCACCTTCAATACCACGACTGAGGTCCCTTGAGCAAGGCACCGAACCCCCAACTGCTCCCCGGGTGCCGCAGCATAAATGACTGCCCACTGCTCCGGGTGCGTGTTCACGGTGTGTGTGTGTTCACTGCTGTGTGTGTAAATGCAGAGCACTAATTCCGAGTACTTGGCCACATGTCACTTCACTTTCACTTTCAAACGCATCACCTAAGGCTATGTGCATTGTTTTGGCACAGTGCCACCTGCTGGTCAGGAGATATGAAAAATGGCTATTTTTTGAATTTTGTAGTAATATGCTGTATTTTACAGATGCATTAGAAACTTGGTATGTGTCACTAGGACCATACTCTGAACGGACTCAAAGTTTTGGAACAGTGCCACCTTCTGGTCAAAATTTAAAATGAAATAAAAAAAAAATGCTAATAGTTTTATAAAATAAGATAATTCAATAAATCCTACAATTTTTTTTTACCAACGCTTTATCTCTTGCGCCCTGCTATTTCACAGCTTTCTCAGTCAACCTCTCAGGCTGATAAAAGACTAAAGTTGATAGAGTTTTGTTACCTGGTTTTGGGTATCGGACAAAACTCTGCTGACAGTGCTGCTGGCGTGGATATTCATATCTAAACATTTTTATCAGCAAATCAGAACAAACTAACATTTTTGCCATAGCTGGCAGGATGGAATAACAGAGGAACTGTTATCTCTATCAAAGAATCAGAGTCTGGACTTATATTGGCCCAATCTAATAACAAATCTTCATTATTTATGCACAGAATGTGTCATTTTATTTATATTTTTCCATTAACATTGTTGCATTTGACAGCAAGACAAAAGTTGAACTAATATTTTCATTCCGAATTACCAATCTATGAACTGATGAAATGGAGCGTCACTGAAATGACTGTATTAGCTGCTCAGTGTTTGAAACTACGTGGTGGTCATGTAGTTTCCCACCATGGTAGATGGTTGGTCAGTTCAAATGGCCATGATAAAGTTCATATGTACATGACAAAAGAAAATAAAAATTTCAAGGCAAAGTATAAATAGGTGATGGATGCAAATAAAACAATTGTTGATGCAGTTGGACAATCAGATTTGGTCCACATTCACTTGTGATTTGAATGTAGCCTTCATTTCACACAGATACATATTTTCTGGTGCCATTTTAAACTGCAGTCATTTAAAACACTTTACACACAAAGAACATAAATAGGGTCTCACATCTGCATGAGTGTGGCAAATATATATATTTTTTTTACACTGATCACAATTAAATTGCCTTCCTCTAGAGCAGGGCTATTCAATTAGTTTCGTTTGAGGGCCGGATTATTGAATTGAAAATTTGAAGGGGGCCAAGGGGGAGGGGGGCCATCCCGATCTCTTTCTGGGGGGCCTATAAAATTAGAAATTAAATTTAAATGCATACAATATCAACTAATATGACCAACACCAACTTCTATAAAAAAAATTAGTGCTGTCTGTCAGTCGTTTTAATGTTTTTTTTTCTGCAATTAATCATGATTAATTGCATATTAACATGTTGTCATAATTTCACATTGAACCTCCAAATTATTGTAGAAACGAATAACCAATACTGCTACTGATGTCTCTATTAAATGCATTTTCACCTCAATTTTAGCCATTAATTATAGCCATTCAACATTAAAGTATAATTGAAAGACATTATTTTTAACATTTAGTAGGCTCTGAAAAATATAACATTTAATTTTTTTATGGCGTTTTATGCCTTTATTTAGATAGGACAGTATAGGTCGACAGGAAGTGAAGTGGGTGAGAGAAAGGGGGATGGGATCGGGAAAGGTCCGTGAGCCAGGATTCGAACTCGTGACACCCAAAGCGCAAAGCGCACCCGAAGCGTATGTCGGCGCACTGCCCACGAGGCCATCGGCGTCGACTATATCATTTAATTTAAGTGAACTTAAAACAATCTTCAAAAACTATAAATTGTATTTTATAATTTTGGCATAATTGTGTGTTTTTGTCGGTTGAAGAGCTACTGGCGCTTGTCTGAAGCTGCTCAGCGTGTGCATACAGCCGAACGCGCAGCCTTTCAAACTGTACTCCATCTGATAATCATCTTCGTTCAGTGTCTGCGCTCTTTCTCGGCAGAAGTTATGACCGATAACACTGTCTTGAAACTCGTTTAAACAAGTGTTGAGGATATCTCATAACCCTCTCACACAAGCGCTTGTCAACACTGCCGTCTATTGATGTTGCGGTCTCCGGTAGATTGTTGTTGTTGCTTCTCTTCCTTTTCTTTTTTGGCTGTGAAACCACGGCCTGGGACAGTAATGCCACCTTGTGGACAAATTAATTAGTGCAAAACAATTCAAGTCGTATGTGCGACCTGCGCGTACTCTTCCCTCAGGCCAGATGAAGATGATTGGCGGGCCGCCAATTGAATAGCCCTGCTCTAGAGTGAATGCGAAGGCAATTTTTGAAATTGCTCCTTTTCGTTAACCTTGTCACACTCGCAATTTATTTTCAGAATGAGTTTGCAAATGACGTTTCAGGTCTCTTTGATATGTGAAACTTATCTTGCACTGAAGACATGTGAACGGCTTCTCGCCGGTGTGAAGTCTCATGTGAGTCTTAAGGTTTCCTTTAAGTGTGAAACTCTTTCCACACTGAGGGCAGGTGAAAGGCTTCTCTCCTGTGTGAATTACAATGTGAGTATTGAGGCTTCTTTTATGACTGAAACTCTTTCCACATTGATGACATGCAAGACAGTTCTCTCCTGAGTGAATCCTCATGTGGCAATTAAGGGTTTCTTTACATCTCAAACCCTTTCCACACTGACCACATATGAACGGCTTCTCTCCAGTGTGACTTCGCATGTGGGCATTAAGACTTTCTTTTCGTGAGAAGCTCTTCCCACATTGTTTGCAGCTGTAAGGGTTCTCTCCATTATGAATTCTCATGTGGGCATTAAGGTTTCCTTTATGTGTAAAACCTTGTCCACACTGAGTGCATTTGTAAGGCTTCTCTCCAGTGTGAACTCTTAAGTGGACTTTAAGGTTTTGTTTTTGAGTGAAACTCTTTCCACACTGTTGGCAGGTAAAAGGCTTCTCTCCATTGTGAATTCTCATGTGGACGTCAAGGTTTTGTTTATTAGTCAATCTCTTTCCACACTGACGGCAGGTGAAATAACTGCTAGATTCTGTCTTCTGACTTCTTTTTCGTGAGGAAGTCTTCGTCTTTGTGGATTTTTCTCCAATCATGAAATCACGTTTCTGGTCTTTATCTTCCATTTCATTTAGTTCTTCACTGTCCTCTTTTAGTGTCATCAGGTCTAAAGAAAGAAAAACACAAATTCAAGTTAACCCCAGTTAAATGGCCCAAAGCAACAGACATCAAAAATAATATAAAACATTAAAGCATCTCAACCAACATGTATGCTAGATCCTATATGCACTAAGCTATGAAAGAGGTGTTACCTGTATTATCAGAATTCTATTACCTCAATATTTTTAACTTGTTACTTTCAAGACACGCCCAAGCTTGCAGTTATCAAGCCCCTTATCATTTGACCCAGAATAACTGGTTCATTATAGACCAATCCCAAATCTGCCATTCATATCTAAAATATTAGAAAAATATTGTCCACTCAACTGTTCAGTTTTGTAGAAAAACAATATTGTCATAATTTAAAGAGACTGTGCTTATTAAAGTTACATTTCTCTTCTCTTGCTGTTAGATCTGTTTGACAACACAGACCACAACATTCTTTTGAATAGCTTGAGAATTATGTTGGCTTTAGTGATCAAGCATTAGCAGTTTTGGTCCCATCTATCCGACCGCTAACACTTTGTTTGTGTAAATGAAGAGACGTCTCCTCAAACACAAGTATTGAGTGCCACAAGGCTCAGTATTAGGTCCTCTGCTCTTCTCCTTATATATGCGTCCCCGGGGGTATGTTAATAGATTTAGAAGTAGGAGTAGGACCAGTGTCGATAATTAACAGGATTGTTAGACAAAATTTTCCTGTTTTTATATCATACGAGATTTTTTTTTTTCTCGAAAATCAGCATGTTTTCATTTGTGATATTGCTGTTATACAACAATTAAATAAACAAGAAGTTAATATTAAGGAACTATAGGCTGTGATTGGTAACTTACTTAATATTGGGACAGTCGTGGCTTAATGGTTAGAGTCGGACTTGTAACCCAAAAATTACAGCAGGAATGGTAGCTCTCTTCCACCTTCAATAACCATGACTAAGGTGCCTTTGAACAAGGCACCGAACCCCCAATTGCTACCCGGGCGCCGCAGCAAAAATGGCTGTCCACTGCTCCGGGTGTGTGTGTGTTCACTGCTGTGTGCAGTGTTGCCAAACCCCTCCCTCAGAAAATCTCTAGAACCACCCTCAAAAGTCTAAATTTTTCACAAAAAGTCGCCAAATATGAAAACATTTGACAAGTCTCCATTTTTCACAAAAAGTCGCCAAATATGAAAACATTTGACTTTAAGCACGGCTTCAAAAACGTTTTCATGAGCAACAGAAACACTTTTTATATAAAGTGAAAAAGTGAAAGTGACATGACATGTGGCCAAGTATGGTGACCCATACTTGGAATTAGTGCTCTGCATTTAACCCATCCAAAGTGCACACACACAGCAGTGAACACACACACACCGTGAACACACACCCAGAGCAGTAAAGGCACTTCAGTCGTGGTATTGAAGGTGGGAGAGAGCGCTGTACATTCACTCCCCCCACCTACAATCCCTGCCGGTACGAGACTCGAACCCGCAACCTTTGGGTTACGAGTCCGACTCGCTAACCAATAGGCCACGACTTCCCCTGCTTAATACAGCGCCATCTATCTTTAGCCATTTATACTGCTTAATACAGCGCCATCTGTTCAAGAATACAGTTCAACGTAAATATATACTATTCAGTATTGGATTTGAAGATGTTAGAAACACACGTCATTGTTGTCATGTGGTGAATTTGGCCAATCTGAAACAGATGTGTAGTCATCAGCACTCCTGCAGTCGCTCTGAAAAAGCTGAGTCAGCCGGCTGCTCTCGAAACGCTATCGCGGTACTTTGAAAAAAATCTCCAAAAAATCGCTAGTTTTATTTAAATATAGCTAAAATAGCTCCTTGTCGCAAAAAATAAAATACAAAAAGTCGCAGCTACAATGAGAAAGTAGCTAAATTTGGTGACAAAATCCCCAAATCGGCAACACTGGCTGTGTGTGTGTGTGCACTTGGATGGGTTAAATGCAGAGCACAAATTCAAAGTATGGGACACCATACTTGGCCACACATCACGTCACGTCATATCTAACCTTTGAATAAAAATGAAAAGAAAAGAGAGAAAGCTGCAAGAGCGCAGACGGTACAAAAACACCTGCCAACTTCAAAATATTTTCTACCAGTCATTTAAATAATGCAGTATCTGCATTGTTTATATATATATATATATATATATATTTAGCTATAAGTAATAAACAACACTCACTCACAGCATCAAATACAAGCTTAATCTTAATCTCCTTGTAAAAATCCACCTATAACAAAAATACATCGAGTTTGTTCCTTACATTTACATTGCGGGTCTTAATGTGAAGAATATCCCACACGTGTGCTGCCACATGAAATTCTGGAGAAAAACACTCATCCAATGATAAACTTCTAATGGTACATTTAACACTGATATTGACAGAAGATGTGAAAGTTTAGTACAGAATTTGTCTTTGATTTTAACTTTTTGTGTTGCTTACAAATGTTTTAAGAGTTTGAGTTAATCTAACTATTATATTGCAGCTCCTTTAAATGAAGAACAAATGTAGACAGCATGATGTAGCTCCACCAAGTTGTGTCAGCGGTCGAAACGTTTTATTAGTATTAGTTTTATTTGCATTAATATTTATCTGGTCATGTGATCTCAACATGTCTGTGCACATGAGGCGACCCGCTTGATGTCAAATAAAACTGCTTTAATTAGGACACTCACATGACATTTTCATTAATTTACGTAGGTCAACATTTTAACAAGAATCAAATGTCCAAATTCAGCTCTGAGAATGGAAACCAACCTGTTTGTTCCTCAGTATCTTCTTGTTTCACTCTGAATGCTTCTTCAATCTTCATTTCTTCACTCTCCTCTTTAATAATTGCCATCTTTTAATAGTAAGTCATGTAGATCTCATAGTTCTGTTCTCGTAGATCTGTGCTTTGAGAATAATTAACAGAAAGAAAATAAATCCAAACTAAATCTCTGGGTGCGTCTCAAAAAGCTCCTGGTTCGGTGGTCAGCAGACTGGCAAAGGGGTCAGTCAGAGTGACGGGCAAGGGCCCTACATGACCTTGTTACCCGTAAAACACTAGCACTACAAATTAATAAAAGAACACAATTTATACATAACGTCCATATATATGTATGTATGATTAATATTTGGTTTAATGCTTTGTAGATCGCATTTCTTGAAAACATCTGCAGTTTTTCTGTAGTCTTTTTTACACTTTTGTGTTCTCGTTGTATTGTCACGGTTTTAACCTGCAGGTGTCGTCAGCGTGCCGTGATTAGATTTGAATCACTGTGTTAAGTAACTATTTGGTTCAATTCACTCGGAGTTTCAAAAAGCTCCGTTTCTCCTAACAATACATGCCAGACACCGAACTCGTGTTTGCAGCTGCTTCACGATACAGGGAGCGACAGCGCTTCTGTTACTCATGTGCGGTTGGGTTTTACTCACAAAAAATCGTTCATTAATGTTAAGTGAAGCATTACAATGTCGCATTCAATAACAAATAGTCCATTTTACATCGCTTGTAAAAAAAAAAAACTCTAAATAGACTGAACGCTTTTTATTGATTTATACACTTTAAACGATTAAACCCCCAAACCTTACTTCAGCCGAATCACAGGCGCAGGAGCGCGGCGCAGCCTTATGTCGTCACATCGCCAGACCAAAATAAAAGTCCTGTAAAGTGCACAGAAACTTACAGTTCGGTTAGGTATTCAGTTTTATTCGTGGTGAAATATATATATTTGTGTGTGTGTAAGCGCGCGTTTTTGTAACAAATGAGGACATAAATTTGTATAATGACAAAGGTATGACAGGTATTACAAGGAGAAGGTGACTTTTCAGGACATTACCCCATGTCCCCACTTTTCAAAACGCTTATAAATCACACAGAATGGAGTATATTGAAAATCTGAAATAGCACAAAGTTTCCTGTAAGGGGTAGGTTTAGGGTTGGTGTAGGGCAATAGAATATACGGTCTGTACAGTAGAAAAACCATTACGCCTATGGAGAGTCCCCACTTTTCACAAAAACAAACCTGAGTGTGTGTGTGTGTGTGTGTGTTGTCCAATGATGTGATGTCCTGATAATAACTACCATAAAAAGAGTAGTAATAATAATAATAATAATATTTTTGTTATTTATATCGCACTTTTCAAATATAACATGCTCTTCAAAGTGCTTTACATAATTAGAAATGACATCAACAAATTTCAAATTCTATCAAATTTTGTCTTTAGTCTGTGGCCCTAATTATGGTTTCAGTTAATGTACCATGAAAACCTCATACCATTGCAACCCTAATAACTAGGTTATCTTCGTGAAATGCCACCACACCTTTGGTGATCATTTTACATTTCTGATACATTTTACATTTTGTAAGAATATTTTACATTTTGGTAAGTATGTAGACCTGGATACACCTTAGGACCCCCAATGGTTCCCAGGGACTATTTCGTTCAGGCCTAAATTGAGGTAGTAAATGTTACTATATTTACAAGACAACAACAAACTGTAATGAAATATGTTAATAACTTCTCATATACTATGGTATTTGTCAGCTATTTCGAGGCCCTGTAAGTTGCTCAGTGATAAACATTGCCCTTTTGCAGGTCTACAGTCAGAGATGCAATTTGTTGGCAATAATAGCTGTTTAATAACAGCAACATTTTCTTTCGGATGTTCCAACTGATTATTATGTGCTGTTCTGTTGACAAAGTACGTTGTAACTCTGAATATATATATATACTCTTCTTTCATTTTTATTCAAAGGTTAGATATGACGTGATGTGTGGCCAAGTATGGTGTCCCATACTTTAAATTTGTGCTCTGCATTTAACCCATCCAAGTGCACACACACACACAGCAGTGAACACACACACCCAGAGCAGTGGACAGCCATTTTTGCTGCGGCGCCCGGGTAGCAACTGGGGGTTCGGTGCCTTGTTCAAAGGCACCTTAGTCATGGTTGACAAATGTAGAATTTCTCTTTTTTTTCATGCTCCACCCCACAGCTCTGGTGCTACCAAATGAAGGGCTTCTGTTGGTGGTACCAGGATCCCTGACCCACAGCAGTAAACATCTCTCTATAATGCCACCCTCCCACAATCTCCTATATTCATATATGATCGTCACATTTCGCCCCCCTAGTGGCCGCCGCACTTCTTTACATTATGCAAACTTGACATGTATTAAAATTATACCTGTGTTTTCCCCGTTGCTGATTCCATTAAATTCCATGTTGAAATATTCTCCTGCGTCTTCTCGTTCCCTCCTCCCCAAGTGACCTTGACAAGGGTAACAAGGGATCACTTTAAATTACAGCCCACAGATGTTACACTTACACAGTAACTACACGTAACAAGAGGGTAACAAGGGATCACTTTAAATTACAGCCCACAGATGTTACACTTACACAGTAACTACACGTAACAAGAGGGTAACAAGGGATCACTTTAAATTACAGCCCACAGATGTTACACTTACACAGTAACTACACGTAACAAGAGGGTAACAAGGGATCACTTTAAATTACAGCCCACAGATGTTACACTTACACAGTAACTACACGTAACAAGAGGGTAACAAGGGATCACTTTAAATTACAGCCCACAGATGTTACACTTACACAGTAACTACACGTAACAAGAGGGTAACAAGGGATCACTTTAAATTACAGCCCACAGATGTTACACTTACACAGTAACTACATATAAAAAGGGTGTATGTTTGCATAGTAGTTAAGAAAAATGTTGTAGTACATTTTATTCTACTTGCCTCAAACCACAAACGGAAGCTCAAGTGCACCAACAGCACTACAGGTATCAAAAAACATAAATTATACAGTAAATATACATGTGTTGTGTATTATGATGTTATATCCTGGGAGCAGCTGGAAACAGGTAATCTAGTTTTCCACTGTATTGCACCTCGACAGTACAATGCTGCTGACGGACTCGCTGCTGAGATGACGTATGCAATGCTCTTTCCTCAGGTAAATTTTCATATGGAAATTTCTAAACCAAATCATAGCAGAAATTAATTACATCAATTCCCCATACTTTAGTAATCTCCATGATCCCACACTGTAAAAAAATTTACTGTAAAATTTACAGTAACTGAGTAAGACTGTAAATTTACAAGAGTACTGTAAAAATACAGCACACTGCTGGACATATATGCTGTAGAATTATTTTTTTTACAGCTATCACTGTAAAATTACAGTACCAATGTTTATGAGTTTGAGTGAAATTGTTGTGAAATTCAATTCACTAAATTAACTACAGTTGAGATTTTTCACTGCTGTGATAGTGTATAAACCTACTTTTGCTGCAATTTTCAGGAGTCTTTGTTTTTGTCAATTTAATTAGTAAAGTAAACAATAAAACATTCAAAATAACAGGTTTTCATAAATTTAACAATTTATTGTACAATAATGTCCATTTAACATAAGCACCAGTTTCCAAAACATATTTGGAGAAACAAAAATGGACATTGCACATTAAATGAAAGGCTTTAGCCGGGGGGGGGGCATCCCTACAATGTAACTGAACTTCATTCATAAACTCACTTTAAATAAACTAACACAAAACAAATGGTCTGAACTGTGCCAACCTTTAAATCGCCAAATCCATGAAAAGGCAAGACATTGCATGTACATTACCTTGAACATCAATCATGTACTTTAATTCCATTGGAACACTTTTTTTTTAAATGGAAAGCCATTCAAAGTCCATTAGCTTCCGTAGCAGTGTGCCTACATGCGGGTTCATTCCATTAATTTTCTTTTCTCGCTTTCCAACAACTTTTGATCCAGTTTCCGGGTTAATGCCCACAATTCCTCTGTGAAAAAACACACAACATCAAAAAATAAAAAAAACAGCATATATGTAACAGAAAAGAAATTTGTAATGAATTGTGCCAAAATATTTGTTCATCTTGCAAAATAATTCTAAGATATTCATTGAATAGAATGTATTAAGTGCATCTAAAAGAAAGGGATATGGGGACACCTACAGGCGACTAAGGTAACCTATCAGTGGAGTCGGCCATTTTCTCCTCAGTCGCATGAAAGCCGTTGAGGAGAATGGTAGGTAGGTGTAAAATCTCTCTCCGGTCGAACAGAAATAAAATGTTGTCAGAGATGATTTTATCACTCTTTAAAGGGGTCATAAGATGTTGCTAAAAAGAACATTATTTTGTGTATTTGGTGTAATGAAATGTGTTTATGTGGTTTAAGGTTCAAAAACACATTATTTTCCACA
>NW_015546050.1:727837-760275 GCF_001515605.1 Sinocyclocheilus anshuiensis | reverse complement strand
GTATTTCCTCAGCAACCAGCACGGATCAGCTCCAGGCATGACGAAGCAGATATCGTCCTCTTTTGGAAGGCCAAACAAAGTAGTTTCGCTTTAACGAAGCACACAGGACCTTCACGACATGGCGGCGGCGGCAACAATACTACAGCGAGAATAAAAGTTATGCCTTCTTTCTTTGCTTGAACATTTGGGCGGCGTTATGCAAATCTTCCCACACAGTGATGTAGACATGTGGGGGCGTGTTAGAACGAGCTGTTTTAGGTAGGTGTGGCTGACTCTTAACTTTTATAAAGAATATCTCTTTGGATTTGAGACTTTAGTCTTTGCAACTTTACACATCTTCTTTATGCACCAAGAGCTTGTAACACTCCAAAGAGGAAGGAAAGATTGAAATCGCATCATATGACCCCTTTAAGGTCAAAATTGTTCTTTTAAACGTATTTTATTTCATATTTGAGTCATAAGATATAGAGTTGACGGATAATTGATGTTTTATACCGAACTCACTGTTGAGTGCATTAGGAGCACATGGTATTCATTGTGTTTCTGCCTCTGTATTTTCTCATTGCTTATTTTCACATGTATATTTATTTTTGACAGTTATGAGACCGGATGAGCTGTATTTCATGTCTGTTTGGTGTCATTTCATATATTCCAGGTATGATGTACTAATGTTCTTATGATGTTATATTTTCTATGTTCAGAAAACAACAGAAAAAGAAATTGAGCTCTTAATTATGGAAAAAACTGATTTATTGTTTGTTGAACTGGTAAATCAGTCGCATGAAAGCCGTTGAGGAGAATGTTATGAGACCGGATGAGCTGTATTTCATGTCTGTTTGGTGTCATTTCATATATTCCAGTAAATGCGATGAGTGAGCTCAGCCTACGACTCCGTGTTGTCCTTTCCGGAAGGGTCGAAAGAAAGAACCAGAAAAGTAGAGTTACAATGGTGCCGTGATTCCCGTTTGTGATCAACGCAAAGCCGATCTCCGGGGGACGACAAGGCCTACAGTGGAGAGCAGCGTGGACGTCGCGTGCTTCATTCGGTCGAGTGGACTGCGGTTGCCAGATTCTCCAGTTAAAGACACTTTTTTCGGGGGACTTTCGAAAGAGAAAAACGTTGGACTACAGATAAGTGAAGAGAAGACTGATTGATTAATCTGACTTTTGAGTTTAGCTTAGAACGTTCTGAGTATTTTACATTTGAAAAAAATGGCTGAGGGTGGTGCAGATAATTCTTTTCTTGGGATTGGACGGGGGAAATATCTGATGCAGTTTTCTGATAACAAGCCAGGGTTGGGTGAATTTGACTGTAAGACTGACATTCATGCTGGTAATGGGAGAAATTATATGGCTCATGGTGTACATAAGACTCTCCCTCTTACTTCTACTCCGAAGCCATGTAACGTGGAAAGTTCTAGTGATCAAGATGTCAGTGAATTAGGTGCTTTAGTTAAAGAATTGGGCCGACAAATTGGTGACTCAGTCACAGCCAAACTTTTGTCAGTGGGTGAATTTGCCAGAACCAATGATGGTAGTAACACCACAGGCTCTCAATGTGCTAATCTTGATTTGTCACAGTTGAATGTCGTTCTGAAATCAGATGAAGTCCCACCAGTGTTTAGGGGGGATGGTTTAGGTAGGTATGACATTCAAGAATGGGTTGAGATGATGCAAGTTTACCTGCAGAAGAGAAATGTCAAAATTACTGAACAGGCTGATGAGATTATTAGTCATCTAATGGGCAGGGCCAAAGACATTGTGAAAGTAGCCCTACGCAGCAACCCTGCGCTTGACTGCACAAATCACCCTGAGATTATATACAGCATACTTAAGCAACACTTCAGTGAAGTGTCCTGCTCCAGCATGCCACTCGCAGACTTTTACAGCACATTGCCCAAACACGGCGAAAATCCTGTTGACTACTGGCTTCGCCTTAATAAAGCAGCAGATATAGCTGACGAGTGTCTCAGAGGGCAGGGCAGAAGAATGGACAATTTAAATTCTGAAGTTGCAATGATGTTTGTGAGAAATTGCCCAGACCCTGATCTAGCACGCACTTTTAAAGTACGGCCGTTAGAATGCTGGACTGCAAAAGATGTCCAGGAGCTTTTGGATAGTTTCCAACGTGAGCTTAAGCTAAGATCAAGCACCAACGCCTACCCAGTCAGCCAAAATGCACACACGACCATACAGAGCTGTGGAAATTCTAACGTTGTTTCTGAGTCTACATTAATGTGTCTCAAGCAGGGGACCAACGGGCCTGGTGAGCCTAAACTGGATGCAAATGATCACTCCAGTCTGAATCGGATGGCTGACATGCTGGCTCAGCTGATTGAAGTTTTAAAGGCAAAGGAGGAGCGTAAACCTGAGTATGTGTCTTCTGGGAGAGTGCGTAGAAGGAACACAGCTGGACCAAGCAACTGTAAGATTTGTGGCGACACAACGCACACTACAATCGACCACTGCAGATCTGATCATTTGTGTTTTAGATGTCATGGTGCTGGTCACTCCAAACGTGACTGCACAGCGAAATTCCCAAATTCGACTTCTGCAATAATGTCACCCAACAGTCAGGGAAACTGACTCACCCACATTCTGAGAGGGGGTGTGTGGGTGATGTTGAAAAATCCCTCAAAGTGGATACAGATTTGGAAGCTTTGTTCAGCTCCTTTAAGAACATATGTCCTGACTTCCAGAAAGTCGTCTTTCAAAATACACAACGCGTTGAATGCTCAGATACACTTTTTTACACACCTGTTCGTATTAATGATTCATTCACTGTCAGTGCAATGTTGGACACCGGCTCTATGGCCTGTACGTTAAATGATTCAGTTGTCAGTAAACTAAGGGAACATGGTGTTTTGGATACTGTTAATGAAGAAGATACAGACGTCGTCTTAATTGGATGTGGCGGCAAACGAACATTTCCAAAGTGCATGCTTGAGCTTAAGCTGGACATTTACGGCTGTGACGTTATTGTCCCTTGTCTCGTTGTTCCAGGCCAAGGAGATGATCTCATTCTGGGGACAAACGTCATCAAACATCTTGTTCACAGATTAAAAGATTCTGACAGATATTGGGAACTGATCTCTACGCCCAGTGGACATAATCCAGAGAGTGACGAGTTCTTGTCTATGATGGCTGGTGTATGTCGATGGAGGGGCGGAACTATTCCAGATGTTGTTGGTACAGTTAAACTTCAACATGCAGTTACACTTTCGCCTGGCCAAGAGCATCTTGTCTGGGGTAAACTCCCTATTAAGTCCTGTAGCCAACCGGGCAGTACAGTTATGGTGGAGCCATCTAGACTCCGTTCTGCCTCCAGGAATGTTCTAGTGTGTCGTGTTGTCACTCCGCTTTGGGGCGATGGCTGGATTCCACTTAAGTTGATCAACCCTAGCGATAAGCCAGTAACGCTGAAGCAAAACGCCAAAGTGGCCGACGTTTATCCCTGTATTGCGTTGGAGGATGTGTGCGAAACAAGGCCTGAGCTTCCACTTCGATCGAGCAGTCAGCAGCTGAGTCAGATAAGTCTAATACACTGACCGACAGACTCCGTAAGTGTGGACTAGTGACCGTTGATTTGGAAAAGTGCGAAGTTTCTGAATTCTGGAAGGCAAAACTGTGTGACTTAGTGCTCGAGTATGAGTCTATCTTTTCCAGACATTCTCTTGATTGCGGTGAAGTCAAGGACTTTGTACACAGGATTCGTCTGTTCGACGAAAGGCTTTTTGACAGTTATGAGACCGGATGAGCTGTATTTCATGTCTGTTTGGTGTCATTTCATATATTCCAGTAAACGCGATGAGTGAGCTCAGCCTACGTCTCCGTGTTGTCCTTTCCGGAAGGGTCGAAAGTAGGGCTGCTCCGATCAGGATTTTTGAGGCCGATAGCCGATCACAGAAAGCAGTATCTGCCGATACCGATCTTTTTAAAGCCTTTTTATCTTTCATAACTATTTATAGTGATACTCCAATCAGGATTTTTAGACAGTTTTTGACTTTTGTGAGAGGAGAAGCCGCTTTCACACAGGAGTCCCTGATCCGTGGCTGTTTACCACAAACACAACATTCATCCATTATTTTGATTTCAAATCCAAACATTGTCACTGAAAATGCTTTTTCAACATTGATTCTTTTTTTCACACAGTACAGTAATACAGTCTTTCACAGACATGTTTAAACTCAATAAATATAAGCAACACATTATTCAATGCTTTTTACTTTTACATTTACTTTTAGATTTTTATATTAAGTTGCTCAAGCAAGTGGCAAAACATTTAAGCTACTTTTCTTACGTTATCACAAACTTACCATTAAACCTAGCCAAAAAGCCATATGTGTTGACTGTGAAACACAGTAGACTTTAATAATATGCATTTATGGTAATTACAAAATTTTCATGTCAATCCATGTTCATACTTACTGCAAACAATGTGCTGTTACTTTAATTCAGCGCAGCAATAGACTCGGTGCGGAAACGATCTCTGCACTGCTGCAGACGCACTGCTATTGGATCGTACTGCCAGACCGTAACCGTGTGCAGTGTGCACGCTTTATTAATCCGTCAACATGAGTGCGGAAAAAATACGCATACGCACTGCAAACGGAGTGTGTGTGAACTTGGCATTATGTGTGTGCGCTGCCAGTGTGCATGAGTGCTCAGTCTCCAGGAGAGCGCGCGAGCGCTGAATGGTTAAACACTGGCAAGAATTAAAAAGAAATGCAATTGATAAACTTTAGTGACGATGTGACACTGCCTCGACTGTGCAAGTGACAATTCCTGTGTCAACTGTGCAGCGTGCAGCTCGCTTATAGACAGACGCAATGTGTGGTGATTTTGAAGCCAATTGCGTATTTTGAGAGAGAAAGAGAGAGCGCGCGCGGTGATTCACTCACGCTGTTTGTGAAATTACGTCTCACACAATGTTTTCAAATTACTTTATAAGTTATTTAATGAAAAAATATGAAGGTGAGTACCTCACCTTCAGCATTATAATTATTTCACCCGCGCCGGACAGAGACTGAGACGGTGCCGCTTCATGTCATGCAAAACCTCTCACGGCAGCGTCATCAGCTTGAGATCGTTTTTTTGAGATCGGCCTTTTTATAGACCACCGATCAAACATCCCAAAGTGATTATCGGCCGATAGTGATCAGTAGCCGATCAATCGGAGCACCCCTAGTCGAAAGAAAGAACTAGAAAAGTAGGGTTACATATACTCAAAGAATAAAATAAATTTAAGTGTCATTTTAAATCACATTTTCCTTAACATTTAATTTATTGAAGAGTTAGGGCCAAAGAAAATGTTTCCAATAGTTTTACTGACCAACATAATTGTATTTTGAAAATAAACAAATTTAGATTTTGATGGCTGCAATATGCTCCAAAAAGGTTAGGACAGAGACAAATATATATATATATTTAATTATATAATTATTATTTATTTTAAACACCTTACATTAACTTATTTTATTTATTTTTGTTATTTATATGCCCTTTTTTCCTGTTATTTTCGTTATTATTTTTTTCTAATAATTGCATTTTTATTTTTATAATCATTTTTTATTTATTTTTATTTTACTTTTTTTATATGATTCTGCATTGTTTGTAGTATTTCATTTTTTTTATATTTTGCATATTTGTAATAGATTTTTTTAATAAAATATTTTCGCTAGACTTTTGTTTGTATGAAAACTTTTCCAAAAAACATCTAATCCTGATAAGCTATCCAAACCTATAAACTCAAAAAAGTGGTGGAAATTTGGATGTCTACAATAAATATTCAGTAAGAGTTTATGCTCTCACATACCTCTGAATAAATTCGAGCGTGCATGCAGCTTCATCCTGATAAGCAAGTTTTAATTTGTAATAGGTCACAAACAATGCTGCCAGGCCCTCAACAAATGCCTCAGAACATGGGCCTAGGACAACTTCCCTTTCGACTGACAACATCCACTTGCTTAGGGTCATGGATTCACCTGTAAAAGAAATACGGAAGGACATAGATTAATAAGTATTGTAAAAGTATGGTTCATGGGTAGCACATGTTAACTAATAAAGACACTGATACTATATAACTATAAACTAAAAGATAATGAAGATTATGGTTACTATTAAGGAGAGAGAGAGTGGTTCAGAGACAATAACAAAAAACTAGGGCACAGCTAGCTAGCTAAGGAATATAGGAGTGAGAATAGAACTGTGAAATAGAATACAGGAACAGGTGGCAAAAATAGAAATAGAATAGAAAGCAAAGAACAGTGTGTATAATGGAGACACAAAGTAAGGCACATTACCTTGGAAGATCAGTGCGGGTGAATCCGGTAATCCATCTCTTTCCATGTCGGCTGCAGTTGCTGCTACCTAAAAAAATTAAATAAAAATATTTTGCATTAAAGTTAAACTTTTAAGACATTAAAAATAAAATAATATTTTATTGCACAGGACCAGACAATTTCCCTCTTGATATTTTGACAGAACAGCATGCACCTCATTGTTTGTTGGCTTTTTTTTTTTAAATCTCAGAATTCTCTTCCCTTTCCCTTCAATGCTCTCCATGACTCTTTGGAGCAGTGAGATGTCAGTAAGCAAATGGAAATGTAAAAAAAATACCCTTGAGACAAAACAGGTAAGGCCATGAGTTCTTTAGTTCAGACAGTGGCGGAGGTGGAGTGGCGTTTATATCACGACGTTGACGGTAATATGTGACCTCCCTCAACTTGTGAAATTCTCCTCTAATGGCACCAGATATTCCCTCAGTTGAATGAAGCAGTACCATTTGCTTGCTCTTCTCTTCTAGAGTGTCATCATTTTCTCCTGCAGGAAGCTCCTCTGGCTGCCAGCTGACACAACCATATTGATCAGCCGGCCTTCTTGAGCTCTGACTTATGGTTCTGCACGATGATCGTAGTCGTTCTTTTCTCCGACGAGCTAATGTGTTGTTTCTGTTTACATGTTCAACACGGGTTTTAACTTGCAAGAGCAAAGAGGCATACCCACTACCTATTTTTGTTCCATCAGCCAGAACATCAGCAAAGCTGTCCGGGTACTGTTTAACAATGTTCTGCACTACAATCTGACTCTGTGCCTCTGATGGTTTGACTTCATGTTTTTGCACATTATTGACCAACAACCTTACTAGCTGCCTTCGATCAGTCTTTTTTTATTTGCAATGGCCAACTTAATTTCAGAAGGCATGACTTCCCAAGGCACCTTAAAAGTTTCAGCCCAGGCACAAGATGCTGAAGAGCAAGCAGAAGAATGAAATGGTGTAGAACTTGAAGAACTCTCTGATCCTGGGCTTGATGTATCAGAAAGAACTTGATGTGATGAGCGTTGGGAAGTCGAGCAGCTGGCTTGTTCTAACAAACTTCGCACAGCCATTGAAGAGGAGTGGACCAACATTCCACAGGCCACAATCAACAACCTGATCAACTCTATGCCACAATCATAGACAAGCGACATGTTTTGTATTCCTGGAGCGGGTAATAATCTAATAGCTCCTCTTGAAGTACACAGACATATCTTGGGTCCTCATCTGCTATACAGTAAACACCCAAATCCACCAACTGCACAGCATGCCGTTTCTCAGACACAAAGTAGACCTCTGGTGAACAAGAATTTGTTTAATTTTGCCAACCTCCAAACCCTCATCATTACTGGCCAAAAGCACAACCATGCCTTTCCTGTACTTTGTTCCTTTCAAAGCGATTTCAGCTACTAATGTATTGCCTGGCTGAAAATCAAAATGATCAACTGATTACTTGATAGCTTCATTATAATCATCTGAATAATATTCAGAGCCTTTCTCAACTTGGACAGAAAGCTGGAAGAGTTTTCCAGCACTTAAGTAGGCTTGGAGAAGCTGGTGCCTTTCTGCAAGTGTTGCACATAAGTTTTTGAAGTTGTGCAATTTTCTTGCACATTGCTTGAAATAGGTATGCTTGCTCTCAAACCTCATAGTCCATAAGCGAATGAGTGGTCCAAATTGTTTTATGAGCACAAGGCACAAGTAATGGTGTTTAGGCTTGAGAGGCTTAGAAGGGAAAGTCACGCACCTGAAATGAATGTACTCATCAATGAGCACTTTCAGATAAGAGACCTGATCTGCCATTATTGCTGGTGCACAAATTAGGTCTACAATTTGTCTGAGAAGTAGAACAAGCTGCCACACTTCTGATTCTGGATCCTTAAGCCGGTGTCCAACAATAACTGGTAAAAGTCTTAGAAGACACCAGTTCTGCACAGCGTGACCACAAACTTTTTCACTCCCTGAGTAAATCTCAGCTGGTTTATTGGCAGCATCATTTCCTGTGTACTCAAACTGTTTAATATAACGATTAAGCTCTGTGAAAGTAAAG
Organism: Sinocyclocheilus anshuiensis; assembly: GCF_001515605.1. Lineage (NCBI taxonomy): Eukaryota > Metazoa > Chordata > Actinopteri > Cypriniformes > Cyprinidae > Sinocyclocheilus > Sinocyclocheilus anshuiensis. The sequence continues at coordinate 751,909 of NW_015546050.1, read as the reverse complement.
AATTGTTCTTGATTTACCAAGTAATCAATATACAGCTTAAGATCAGATGCCACAACACCCTCAAAGAGGTCATGGCCAAGGCAGGGGGGCAAGCCAGGCTGACAAACATGAAAATAATTCAGCTGATTGAAAGGAGAGTTAAATTTGACTCCATCAACTACATTATCGCCCCTGGCTGCAAGTTCCTGAATGTTTCTCTCATAAGGCTCCACAGTTCGCTTCATAGCAGGCTCCAAAGGTGTGGCATGAAATGTGTCTCTGTCAATAGTGCAATACCTGCAGAAATGTAGGCTTCGGCTAAAGTTCTCGACAAAACCACCAATGGTGTGTCGATGGAACACAAAGAAGCTTTCAAAGTTTTGCCATCATTCATAACGACACCATTCTCTTCAAAATCTTTGAGATCTTCAGTTAGTGATCTAAAAACACGAGTTGGTCCAAATTGCTTAAAATCTTGCTCATTACACAAAAGAACAAGCTGCATGTGGTCTATGTTTGACCTGTTGTGAGGTAAAATATCAGACAAGGTAAGATACACTGCCAGCAATTTGTGTTTCTTTCTGGCTGAGCCCAAAGGATTTACCACCTCAAAAGAATCCTGATAAATGATCAAACCCAGAGATGATGGATCAGCTTGAAACAGAGAATTTTCAGAAAAATTCTTACCATCATTTACATCCCGAAACAGACCATTTTCAGCTGTTTGTGAGTGCATATGTTCATACTGATCCCTCACAGACTGGCACTGAAACAGAGCACTGATGGTCTGTTTAACTGGGACATACTGAGCAAAGCACTCTTTCCCATTTCTTTCACTAACTCCTAGAAAAATGCTTGAAAGCAGTCTTTATCCTCTGTGCTGTACTTAGAACACCACTATTACAAGCTGTCAGCAAATCCTCCCTAGACAACTGATCAATCACATCATTAATCCTCACCTCTGATAATTCAAGCAAAGCAAGTTTTACTCTCAGTTTGCTAAGAAAATAAGACTGCCCAATGGCATGGATATTTTGAAATTCTTCAACAATGCCTTGAATGGTAGACTCAGGTAATAGCAATCTGGCTTGCAGTTTCAGATAGAAAAGGGTTAAATTTCTTAGAAAAAGACATTCATCCACAACTTCAGGAAAATTGTGCTCTACAACCTCTGATCTCTCACCTCAGACACAACATCAGAAATGGGAGTTTCCATGGCCAGGGCAGGCTCTATCAGTTGGTTTACAGAGCACATTTTATGAGTCCGTGACACATGCAGGGGTTAAAGCAAAAGGTGTAGGTGTAGGATGGGCCAGCACAAGCAAATCATGCAATGACTGTGGCAACTTTAACATTTGAAAGGATACTATGGCAAAGTTATTGCTTTCCTTATTCAAACTGTTTTTTTTTCCATGAATATATGGTTGACCTGAAGAATGAAAGCTATATCATACACTTGGAAAATTATGAGCTTATCGACACTAGGGGTGTCACAATACACAATATAATATTTTAATACTATTTTTTAGATTTTCAATGACAAAATAGTTGTCTTTTAATTACAAAAAGTAAAACAATTCAGTTGTATTTTGAAATATTGTAACTAATCTAGGGCTGTAACTAATGATTATTTTGGTAATCAAGTAATCTACTGATTATTTTGACAACTGAGTAATCTGATATTTTTTAGTAACACAAATAGACCTAAGTGAAAACCAGGCTTTAGTATGACTTTATATATCTATATATAAACTAACGATATAAACTAACGCAATAATAATTGGCTCAAATAAAATATCAAAACCAAGTACTTACATGGTTTTATTGAACAACACTGTTAAAATATATAATGTAATATGCCTATACATAATATGACATAACCAATTTAAGTACATTATGTATTATAACAAATACCTGCAGAGGGCGACAATGGCCTGGTGAAAATAGGTTGATGTATTCTCCTGTGTTGGCAAAGGTTTATAAATGATTTATGTTGCAAATCTAGTGAGATTATGCACACTGTTTTCCCAGATGAACTTTAAGCAATTTAAATTCACAGCATATGCAGAGGAAGAGTTTAGCCCCTTTCACACATCCAGTCTTTACTGGTAAATTACCGGTAAGTTACCTTTAAGAGATCATGTGTGATCAGGACCTTTTCAAAAATCCCGGTAAATTTGTTCTGGCAATCATATCGTTCTTGTGGATGACATGATTACTCTGAGCTGTTTACAAAGCTCCGCTCCTTTTTAATTCATTTTTCTATGTAAATATGCGCTAGATGGACATCTTTGACCATTGCGCCTTGCAGCCTTTTCAACGTGTCACGCTTCTCCATTCATCAGGGCTGCAACTCTGCAATTGCATACTATTATGCGCATCTCGTGTTTATAAGAGCAAAAAATTCTGATTGGCTAGTAATGTTAGTTTGGTTGAGAGCAAAAGCTGTGCTCCTCTCATACCATTGGTAGGCAAACTCATTGACTCGAAAGTAATAAACAAGATTTTTTTAATGTAGGATTTTTTTTCCCCGCAGCCAAACGCTGCACGCCGGAGATCCAGCACGGTGCCGGAGAACTTTAAGCCCTGCACATGTGATACAAATGTAGATCTTACCTTAAATGTCCTGTTGCAACCAAATGGGCACCGGATCTCCAGACCTGACTGAATATGGCTCTTCAAATGAGACAAAAACTGTGTTAGGGTCCCACATTGAACTTCTCAAAAGTCTACACGGCATTTAAATGTTTTATCACACATCTGTGCCTGACACTCTTTAGCAGACCTGCAATGTTCGCTGTGAAGTCTGTATATGTGGGACTTCAATTAAGAAAACTTAGTGAAAACATGTGGGCAGTCAGGCACACCACATCTAAATTGTGAATTAGGCACATTTCTATGCAATTTCACATGCTGCACAAAATGTAGGATTGTACTGTTCTCATTATTACAGAATTGACAGATAAACATGTTCAACTGCAAAAATCAAAACTTCACATGCTAATACATGCACAGCAATAAAGCATGTGCACGGCAATTTCCAATGTACTTTCTAATGAACTAAAGTACCAATATTACTACATGCACCCTTATAAGTGATATTAACGTAAGACTAAAAAAAAAAAAAATCATTACAGCATCTTCATTGAACAAACACGTGCTAATTAGCTTGGCAGTCGAGTGAACAACTATTGAGTTGCATAAAACATACACAATTTACCAACAATCCAAAATAATTTTATACCGAAGTTATCGAAAATGTAATATGGCAGACCGATCACACTTTCATGATGAAAAAAATATCAAGTTAATGTTAGTTACCCAGCTAACGTACGTTAATCGTAAATTTGGACTCAAAAAATGACATAGCATAAAATTGAACAGATATTTTTATCCCTTTTGAAACGTCACAAAATAAAAATAACAGTTATGCAATGAAAGATCTTAATGACTGGTAGAAGAATTATAGGATGTACCAGGATTTCACGTTTTAACTGAAGCATGAATTACTGGCTACACTCACCTTGCCTCACTCTCACTCTTCTGAGGTCCTCCTGGTAATCGTAGCGCACATGAGTTGAGCGGGAAAATCGAAGAGCGCGAGAAGTCCCAAGATGTCCGCTGCTGATGACGAAATGACGTCACACGCACTGCGCTACGCCGATGTAGTTGTCTAATCATGTTTTTTTTTTGTTTTTTTAAAGCAAACACTTTTAAACTAATAGATGTGTACATTATATAATCATATGTCAGAGTCAACATGGTATAAATGACTCGTTAAAAAGGCTGTATTTATTACAGTTGACTGAGTACCAAAATTGGATTTCAAAACTTCAGCAACAGTTGGCTTTTTTCTTCTTTAAAAAAAATAAATAAATAAAAATATAACAATTGTATGCATGATATCCACAGGAAAATGCAATAAGTCTACCTTCAAAAACATGCACAGTATCTTATTGTAGATATACTGTAAAATGTACAGCAATTATTTAGCATGTACCCACAATTCATAGCAAAATACAGTAATACTGTAAATTACAAAAATGCAACTGGAAAATGCAATGTCTACCTTCAAAAACATGCACAGTAGTCTCTTGTAAATATTTACTGTAAAAATTACAGCAATTTTTTACAGTGCACATAAAAAAACACTTGTAAATACTATAGCATATATTCTTAAGTAAACTGTGGTAAATTTTTATAAAGACTATGGTGGTTTTTAACTTTATTATAATTACTAAATTATACTACTACAGTTTACTATATGTATCAGTCATGTAAGATATATGTTGTAATAATACAATAAGTAGCCAGTACGTAGTGTAAAAATATACTGTATCATATATTTTGTGTTATTACAATAAGGCAACTTGTTTTAAATCATAATATTGTTGCCTAACACAGTAGGTATGCATACCACGTAATCTTAGAATAGTTACACCTTACTTATGAAATACTAACAGTATAAATACTTTTAATTTTCCAAGTCATTACCTCCTTATCCCCCAAATGTTGTACATTGTTTCCGTTTACCTACACGTACGTACAGCTGTAAATTATGTTGAGGCGTAAAATTGCGGTCTGTGTGTCATACATACCACGTAATTTCAGAATAGGTGCCCTTTAGTTATAAAATACTTACAGTATAAATGCTTTATAATTTTGCAGGTTATTAACCCCTTATTTCCCAAACGTTGCATCATACCTACGAGTAGGTACTGTGGAGGTACTCTATAGTCACAAATAGGTACGCTGTAAATTCTGTTTAATTACGCGGTACATTGCGGGCTGTAATCTAAAGCGTTACCAAATACTCATATGTTAATCATTAGGTAATGTTTAGTAAGTTCATTAGTAAACATTAACAAGAATATTATCTCATATTTCTAGCTATGTGAATATATATATTAACTCATGATCTGTTAAGCATTATATAATGTTTGTTAATGATTTATAAATGAAAGTTATTATAAAGTGTTACCCATTCTGGGGATACCAGAGATAATAACATATTGTAAAGAGTGGCATAATATGTCCTCTTTAAGGGTAAGAACAGGTAGAAATAGCTCTTTAATATAATAGTTGCATGTTATCACTTTTTAAAGTGGGAGGTAAATGCTTAATGTAAAACTTTGCACGTTGTGTTCATATTCTGGGCTCTTCTGCAGAGTTTGATCTTTTAATATCACTGTCTTAAAGGTGGGGTAAGTGATTTCTGGTAGCCAATGTTGACATTTGAAATCACCAAAACAAACACGCCCCTATTTTGATAGCCCCGCCCCACACATACGTACGCAACCCAGGCAACAATTAGTTCTGTGAAACAAAGCAAAACCAATGTTACACCATGTCTACACTGGACAAGAGTGGCGCGGCGCGACAAAGTACTGTAGAACTCATTATAATCAGTGATGCTGTCTACACCATAGATATGCGGCGCGGCACGACACGACAAATCCCCGACAGAAAACTGCTGCTGCGTTCTATTCATGACGTATTGACACACATTTCAAATGATTTTCAACGGTCGCTTTGTCTCAGTGTACTAGACAGACTTTAGCTGTTGCGGCGCAGACACAATGTTACTCACCTATCGAGAAGAAACAAAGCAAGGATCACAGGCCTTCCGCTCCTTGAGTTCTCTCCAGCGCTGGAAAGCTGATCTGATATTTACACGGGTCCTATTTCTTGCCTTAAGCCTTCTTTTGTTCCGCAGACGTTTTCCTCTTTTGTTTTTTATCCGCCGTCTCTATCTTTCTGTCGCTCGGCTCGGCTAATTTCCTTCATGTTCACTGAGCGCGCTCTCCTCCGCATCATAGTCGGCCCAAATCAGTTTTCTAAAGCGTTTTTGAAAAATCGCTTACCCCACCTTTAATGCGTAAGCCACGTTAAGCATAAAAATATCCACTTTGATTACAGTGCCGTTGTCTTAGAAGTATAGTGTTTATGACAAGTGAAATGTGAGGGAAAAATTATTTTCCCTGGTTGTTGTTATAGAACATTAAACCATGTTAAGAGTTTTTCCCCTCCAATGCACTACTTTTGCGCTCACGTGTGGACTTGGTCACTGTGCTGAATTGCACATTGTGAGAGTCTGAATGGGACACTCGGAACAATTCATTACGCTTAACTATTTAAACTATATTGCATATTCCACTCAATTATCATATACACATTATTTGTCAGTGAGGTCTTTAACTACAAAAAATGAATACTTACCAAAAACAAATATCCAAGAACAAGCACAGCAACAGCATCTGCCCTTGCAGAGCCAGCATGAGAAACTGGTGTCGGTAACACACTCTGAGCATGTTGCTGAAGCTTGTCTCGCACATACACAAGAGATGCTCCCCTTTCCCAAACCTAACTTAAGTTGATCAAATATGAATAAATCTAATGGATGACACTCTTTATAAATGTCATGTTAGACTTGTTAAATATATATAAGTATTACTCCTAATTAGATTAAATAAAGTTTTAAATAAAGTGAACCATATTTAAATGTGACATATCTACGAAGGACCAGAATCCTTTTTTTTTTTTTGGAGTGTGTGTGCTGGGAAGCAGGCGAAGATAGGAAACAATGAGTGACATGAGTGACTGAGAAGGTTTCGAGATGGTATTACATTGAATGAGAGATTTGGAAGCAATACGGATGTGATTGCCAAACCTGACTAAAGGAATAAAATGAACGTCAAAGAGAATGTTAATCAGTACATAGAGGGTTTATCATGATTTGTGTATTATCTTAAAGTGACCGGTGTTCACAGAAGGAGCATAAAATGTATTTTACAAAATAGCAGGTCACACCACATTACTAACCGTGTTAAAGTTAACATGTCAACTCATTGTAATTTAATCTATTTGCATTTTAATATTGTATGAAATTATGAGATAAATATTAATGTTTTTTGATAACTGAAAAGAGACAGCAGACATGCCTTGTGGCTTTCTTAACGAATGTACAGCAAGTCTGAGGTAGGAAATAGAAGTTGATGTCAAAAGTCTGGATTTTTTCCAGAATAAAAGTTGTTTGTTGAGTGGTAACACCATATAATGCTTACACTGTAACCCTGGTGTCTAGTGATAATGTAGAAATACTTTGTTTCTGTTCTGAAGAAGATTTATCCTTTATTGGAGTATATATGTTTCTGTTGACTTCACTACATTTAGAAAAGTAATTGAATACTTTTACTCTGGTACATTTCCACAGACACATTTGTTTTCTGTTAAACTAGTTAAACTACAAACTAAACTTCACAGACCACTGTGTGAAAGTAAAGTCTGATTGTTGAACTAATGTAATGTGGACTGTTTCTGTGTGTTTTTGTAGATTGTCTGGCTGTATGGTAACAGAAGAAGGCTGTCATTATGTGTCTTCAGCTCTGAGCTCAATCCCTTCACGCTTGAAAAGCTGGATCTGAGCTACAATCACCCAGGAAATTCAGGAGTCAAGCTACTCTCTGATACACTCAACCATCCAAACTGCAAACTTAACAAGCTCAAGTATGTTGATCAGGAAGAGTCACACTACTGTTTTTGTGTGCATGTGTGTATGTGTTCACTAATCGTATCATATGTGCAGAATGTAAAATTGTTTGTTTTATAGTGTGGATCATGGAGGAGAGTTCAGGATTACAGCAGGACTACACAAAAATAGGTCTACACAAACACACATGTTGGTTCACCTATCATTATGATGACTTTACATAAGCGTAATGCTTTTTATACTTAGCTCGTGATATTTTCAACACCCTAACCCCACCCACCCCTAAACACAGCCCTCACAGAAAACTTTCAGCATTATTACATTTTCAATTAAAAAAAAAAAGTATGTTAGTGATATGAATTATGATGACAGCTGTATTTGCTCATAATGTAGAGGAAGTGGCCTGAAACCTGAATGCACAGCACATTACCAGCATGGCGCCGCAAATGGCAGCAAGGACGCTGAGCTCCGCGATTCTTCTATTGTTTTTGTTTGTTTGTTCTGTGTTTTGTCATTCTTCTTCTATAAGTTTTACCAGAGACGAACTCCTTAACATTAAGCAGCACATCCCAGACAACATTTTTCCGGTTTTTGATTATTCGGACGTTTTGTTGGACATTCTAGTCGGAGGTACAGCTGTGTTGTTCAAACGCGCGTGCAGACGCAGAAGAGGGAAACGCGCCGGTGCTCTAGTGAAGCTCCGCTAGCACGGCTTTCGGACTGCGCTCCCAAGCATTCATCTTGCGAATGTACTATGTTTGTACTTTCTTCTACACTGGAAGCTAATGTCGTCAAGTCAAATTCCTTGTGTGTGTAAACATACTTGGTAATAAAGCTCTTCTGATTCTGATTCTGATTATTGCATCCTCATAATGTAGATCAAACGAGTACACACACACACACACACACACACACACACATACACACACCTTTAGTGATTGTTAAATGTCGGACCCACATTATATTAAATGTCTTTAACTACTATACTGTACTTGCATTTAAATTAATTGTTTTATCCAATGCACTTATTGTGTACATACGTTTTACAATGTACTTATATAAAACATTTTTTTCCTGTAATTACATGTGTAATTAATTTCTGTAAATACATCTGTAATTACACTGTTGATCCTACCCCTACACCTTAACCCACCCTTAAACCTAACCAGACCACCAAAACTGTCCCTAACCTTAACCGGATCCCACCTATATATAGCAGCAAAAGTGTTTTGCAATTCAGCATTACCACAATAGGTACATTGTACCTAAACCCCTTCTCTTGCATCCCCCATTTTGGAAAGTGGGGGCATAAATGCAAAATAGAAGGTTGCTGCTTAGGAGTAATTTTGACTAGACATGAAAAAATATATTTAGTAAAGCTGACACTTAATGTCAGAGAGTCACAGTCACTGCAGTCACCACAGTCACCACAGTCATCAGCACCGACGTTCACAAGATCACAATCACCTGCATTCTGATTCCCCGCACCTGATGGTCGTACTTCCTGGTTCTAGTAAGAACTCTAGCTGCTGCATTTTGGACCAGCTGGAGTTTGTTTATTAAGCATGTCTCAGAGAGTCACAGTCACTTCAGTCACCACAGTCATCACAGTCATCAGCACCGACGTTCACAAGATCACAATCACCTGCATTCTGATTCCCCGCACCTGCTGCAGCTAATCAAGCTCCCCTATATCAGTGCTCACCTCACACAAGAGCAACGTCCGGTCTACCGTTCACATCCTTGAACCTAGCCTGACTTACATTCTAATTACCTGTGTCGCCTACCTCAGACGTTCCAGTTTCTCCACCGATCCTGTACTCCACCACTCCACGTGATTCCCACAAGAAAGCAAAGAACTGTTCCCGCAAGTTAAGCCCTTTGAGCCCTGTCACTGTGCGCTTCACTCACCTCCCGTCACCACCTGGTTCACGCCATAGTTTCATTCAATAAAGACCCTTGTTTGACCAATTACCTCTGTGTCTCCTAGCCTGTGTCGTGACAGAAGACCGGACCACAACTGATATGCATGTCATGGAGCCCCGGCCTCTTGCAGCGGCGGACATGCTGGAGGAATTGGTCAATACCCTTTGAACAACCCAAGGCAAATTTTTTATCAGAATTTGATTATTGATCAGAAGGCGTTCCTATTTTTTTTTTAATTAGGAGGACAAGCGCTCCTAAAAATAAAAGTAAGCATAGAGTGTATCAGAGAAAGCTGAGAGTGTATCAGTATATTAGATCCGTGCATGAGGTCTTAAAGAGAAAGCAGCCTAAATAAACCTGCTGCTGCCTTTCATTATACAGTGAAGACTATCCAGTGTTATTTTACAGTTGAGTATAGATTATAGTTAGACCTAACTGAAAACATTTATTGTTTTTGTTTGTGCTATTGATTGTCATTAATTTATTTGTTCTTATTTTATTTACTATTGTCTTTTTTAGTTAAAATAAGGCCATGTTCACACGTACACGTGTATTTTTATAAACTGAGTTTTTCCTTCTTCCGTTTAAAAAAAAAATCTCCGTCCACATGAAAACGCAAACGCGTGGTCCATGAGAAATAGTGCTTGATATAAAATAAATGGTGCTTTAAAAAGTCCTTGAATCTGGTGTTCATGAAAGAGTGGGAACCCTGTCTCTGTTAAGTGGCAAAGCATTGCTGTGGGCGAAGGCGATCTGGAATGCCCAAAGTGTCATTATTAACTCCTATGAAGCTTTCTCCAATGATTTCAAGGAGATTTTCGGTGTTGCCGCTGGAAGGATGTCTATGCAAGACCAACTCCTGCAATTACAGCAAGGGGCATCATCTATTGATGAATATACACTGGAGTGCCGCACGCTTGCCGCCACCAGCGGATGGAATGAGGCCGCGCTGCTGAGTGCTTTCCACCCGGGGCTCAATGCCCGCATTTGTGCCCAGATAGCGATTTACGATGACAACATGGGACTGGAAAACTTCATGCAGCGCACCTCCCGCATTTCGCAACGCCTGACTGCCTGTGATGAGGACAAAGCCGCACACCAGCTAGCCTCACCCGCCTCCGGTCCCTCAGTACTAGAACCCATGCAAATGGACTCCACTCGATTATCCCGCACTGAGCGTGCTCGCCGCCTCGCAATTGGACTATGTCTGTATTGTGCCTCTCCAGATCATCTCATCAGAAACTGTCCCATGAGACCTCCACGCCCAGTGGTGAGTACTATTCAACTTGAGCCAGATATTGCCACATTGTCCCTTCTTCCAGTACAACTACTTACCTCCGAATCCTCTGTTTCAGTCTCCGCCCTTGTCGACTCGGGCTCCTCGGTGAACTTTATATCTCAAGCCCTCCTAACTCGACTCCACCTACCCCGTCAGCAGCAGCCCCAGGAGCTCCGAGTCGAGACTATTCAAGGAAAACTGCTTTGGCATGGAAGGGTTAAATATCGAGCTCCCCCTCTGACGTTGAGTTGGATGTCTGCATGAGGAAGGGATCACATTTCTGGTACTGGAGGGACCCACGGTGGATATCATCCTGGGACGCCCCTGGCTCAACCAACATTCTCCAGAAGTCAGATGGGATCCTTGTGAAATCACTCGCTGGAGCGAGACCTGTTTCCAGAACTGTCTGTCCCCAATTCCCACACCGCTCAGAAAATCCTCGCCGATCCAAGTGTGTTCCACCCTCGTCGAAAGCCCTGAGCCTAAGGTGAAGTTTACGATCCCATCTGACTACCAGGCGTTCCAGGATGTGTTCAGCAAGCAGGGAGCCACCCGCCTTCCACCGCATCGGCCATGGGACTGTGCCATCGACCTGCTGCCTGGAGCAAAACTCCCCAAGGGTAGTTTACCCCTTGTCCATCCCGGAGCACAAGGCAATGGAGGATTACATCAAGGAGGCTCTCCAACAAGGTTTCATCTGGCCTTCACATCACCAGCAGCCTCAAGCTTCTTCTTCGTGGGCAAGAAGGATGGAGGCTTGAGGCCATGTATCGACTACCGAGCCCTGAACTCACAGACAGTGAAGCCGCCGTATCCACTTCCCCTGGTCCCAGCCACCCTCGAGGAACTCCGTGGAGCCCGCATATACCCCAAGCTGGACCTGCGGAGCACGTATAACCTCGTACGGATCCGGGCGGGGGATGAGTGGAAGACGGCATTCATCACTCCCTCTGGCCACTACGAATCAGCCCCGAAGGTATCCAGATGGACCAGGGGAAGGTAACGGCCATTCAGCAATGGCCACTTCCACAGTCAGTGAAAAAAATGCAGCGATTCCTAGGATTTGCCAACTTCTATAGACGATTCATTCACCAGTTCAGTCGGCTCACAGCGCCCCTAACCTCCATGCTACGCGGCAAGCCCAAGTCTCTGTCCTGGAGCCCTGATGCCCACGAAGCCTTCCACCATCTCAAAGAAGCGTTCAGCACGGCCCCCATCCTTCGTCACCCGGATCCTCAAGCCCCCTTCGTAGTCGAAGTTGACGCCTCTACCACCGGTGTCAGGGCCGTGCTGTCTCAGTACCATGGTGAGCCTCCCCGCCTTCATCCTTGCGCATATTTCTCCCGGAAACTGACCCCTGCGGAAACAAAACTACGACATTGGAAACCGTGAACTGCTGGACATCAAGTTAGCTCTGCAGGCATGGCGTCACTGGCTGGAGGGAGCCTCGTCTCCATTCACTGTCATAACCGACCACAAGAATCTACAATACCTAAGGGATGCTAAATGCATTAAGCCCCGTCATGCCCGCTGGGCCCTGTTCTTCACACGCTTCCATTTCATCATCACCTACCGTCCCGGAAACCAAAACCCTTAAGCAGATGCACTCTCCTGTTTACTCACACAACCCTCAGATCCCGAACCTATTCTCCCACCAACCTTCATTGTCAGCCCCATTCAATGGGAACTCACCGAACGCCTCCGTGACGCCACCCAAACCGAGCCAACTCCGCAGGGAGGCCCAGAAGGCAAGACATACATTCCAACCTCCCAGCGTTTACTCCCTCTGGGCACAGTTCATGAAGTACCGGGCTCTGGACACCCAGGCAGCAAGTGGACCCTCTCGCTCATTCAAGCTCGGTACTGGTGGCCCGGTTTGGCCAAATATGTCATCAGGTACGTCCGTAGCTGCTCAGTCTGCGTCATGTCTAAATCCCCTCGCCATCTTCCAGCTGGCAAGCTGGTTCTCCTACCGTTTCCCCAACGACTCTGGTCTCACCTTGGGGTGGATTTCGTCACTGATCTGCCTAACTCAGAAGGCCACACGTGTGTGCTCGTGGACCGTTTCTCCAAGGCATGTAAATTGATCCCCCTAAAAGGACTACCCATGGCTCTCGAGACAGCAGAGAGTCTCTTTCACCATGTGTTCCGAAACTATGGCCTACCCGAGGACATTGTTTCAGACCGGGGTCCCCAGTTCATCTACCATGCATGGAAGGCATTCTTTCACCTCCTTTGGGTAACTGTCAGCCTCTCTTCCGGATACCATCCCCAGACTAACGGCCAGACTGAGCGGAAGATCCAAGAACTCGGACGCTACCTACGGTCATACTGCTCAAACGATCAGCACAGCTGGAGCCGCTTCCTCCCCTGGGCCGAGTATGCCCAGAACTCCCTCAGACAATCCACCACTGGCCTTACTCCCTTCCAATGCATACTCGGGTACCAGCCTCCACTCTTCCCCTGGACGGAGGAGCCCTCGGAGGTTCCAGCTGTGGACTACTGGTTCCGAGAGAGCGAGAGTGTATGGGACTCAGCACACATCCATCTCCAGCGTGCAGTGCGGAGGCACACGTTTTTCGCAGACGTCCGTCAGTCAGATCCCCCTCAATTCCAACCAGGCGAGCAGATCTGGCTATCGACCCGAGACCTCCGCCTCCGCCTGCCGTGCAAGAAGCTGAGTCCCCGCTTCATAGGACCCTTTCCAATACAGAGGCAGGTTAATGATGTCACGTATCAGCTCCAACTCCCGGCAAGGTACAGAATCCATCCCACATTCCACATCTCCCTCCTAAAACCTTTCTCCCCTTCCACCACAGGATCCACCGAACCGGACGCACCTTCTCCCCCAGAGTCGTTGGAAGAGGAGGCAGTCTATCAGGTCCGTGACATTCTGGACTCGCGGCGATGGGGCGGCCGGCTCGAGTAACTGGTGGACTGGGAGGGATATGGACCGGAGGAAAGATCCTGGGTGGCCCAGGATGATATCCTAGACCCCTCTCTTCTGGAGGAATTCCATTGTAACCGCCCGAATCGTCCCGCACCCAGAGGCCGTGGCCATCCCCGTTGTTGTGTTAGGGCATCAGGAGCCGCCCCTGGGGGAGGGGGTAATGTCAGAGAGTCACAGTCACATCAGTCACCACAGTCATCAGCACCGACATTCACAAGATCACAATCACCTGCATTCTGATTCCCCGCACCTGCTGCAGCTAATCAAGCTCCCCTATATCAGTGCTCACCTCACACAAGATCAACGTCCGGTCTACCGTTCACATCCTTGAACCTAGCCTGACTCACATTCTAATTACCTGTGTCTCCTACCTCAGACGTTCCAGTTTCTCCACTGATCCTGTACTCCACCGCTCCACGTGATTCCCACAAGAAAGCAAAGAACTGTTCCCGCAAGCTAAGCCCTCTGAGCCCTGTCACTGTGTGCTTCACTCACCTCCCGTCACCACCTGGTTCACTCCATAGTTTCATTCAATAAAGACCCTTGTTTGACCAATTACCTCTGTGTCTCCTAGCCTGTGTCGTGACACATAAAGGTTTATTGTTCAAGACAATTATTTAGACTCTTATTAATATGGAGATATACTAGCTCAAACATAAAAAAAAAACATGAATAATATATTTTTAAATGTATAAAAAAACATGTGGCTGTGATATGTGAACTTATTAGACTTGTAACTTCAGATTCATTGCGTTTCTAATACACAGGCTAATAAAATGCTAATAAAATATTGCCCCTCATAAGCTCCCCTGCACTCTGTTGTCTAATGTCTGGCACAGCAACCTGCTCCTTTTATGTTTCTGTTTTTCTTACACCTCTGCCAGGTATGAGACCAAATCTTCATTATTCTTTTATCATTTTCTTTTTATTCAAGCATTATTTGTCTCTATTCTAGCATTACATAGCTTCCCATCTGCATCCCTTTGATCCCAATATATATTTACCCACATATTATAAAAAGTCTCTCTAGAAAACAAAATATTTTCTTATGATCTTACATGAATTCTTTTTACAAAATACATCACATAGAGGAGGTAATATAGATAAAGAATTATTAAAACGAGAAGCATTTTGGATTTATAAACTTAAATCACTGGCACCGAATGGCATGAATGAGGAACTAGATTTTTCAGTTTTTCTTTTAATTGGTTGAATTGATATGTGTGGAATATATCTTGAGTATTATGATAATGGTACCTTCCATTATGATTATGTAATTTATGCTGGTGTTTTTTGTTTGTTATATTGTACAAATATGTGACTCTTTAGAATTTATATTACAATTAGGATTAAATCATGTTTTATGTTATTAGTTAAATTAAAAAAAAATGGTGTTAAAAAAAAGTGGATATTATTGTGATATGTGTGGAATATATCTTGAGTATTATGATAATGGTACCTTCCATTATGATTATGTAATTTATGCTGGTGTTTTTTGTTTGTTATATTGTACAAATATGTGACTCTTTAGAATTTATATTACAATTAGGATTAAATCATGTTTTATATGTTATTAGTTAAATAAAAAAAAAATGGTGTTAAAAAAAAGTGGATATTATTGAATCATTGTATGAATTGCACATGTGTGTTTAGAGATAGAACATTGGTTATTTTTGTAGATGTCAACACAGTGGTTTAATAAGTGGGTGGAAAGATGAAACTATGCAACACACTGAAGAAGGCATAGAGCTGAAATGTTTGTCTTTATGACTTTACCTGAATATTGAGTCTCTCTGTCACACACTACACCTTTACGTGATTGCAGCATTCTCCCTGAAAATGAACTGATCAGAGAAGTTATTCAGAAGTAATCATACTGTATCAAAATTAATACAACTGCATGATTCATTCAGATCAATGTAGGATTTGTTTGTTGCTACTTATTCGTCATTGAAGAGTCCATTTAATTAAGTGTGCTTGTCAGTGTTAATATGTTAATTGTCAAACATGCACCAAGGTTGTTAACATGGCCATTATTTAGCAGAGGATATGCATTTGTCAGCTGGCTGTTGAATTCCTCAAATGTACCTGATACGCACACCAGAACTACCTTTTTAAAAGCCAGAATCTGCAGTTTATCGGTCAATATACAGAACAAAAAGGTTAAATTAGGAAATGAAAGTTGTGCTCAGCTGGTTGCATGCCATATACAACATTTATGAGTTTTCTTTAAATATTTCAGTTTTTATTTCAGGCAAATGACCTAACCATGTGTAAATTAAGTCTAGAGTAGGGTTCAGGTTAATCTTGCTTGATATTTACACAATTTATTGATAGTAAAATGTATTGCATTGTTTACTAAAAAAGGTAGTACATTCTAACTATCACAGATGAAGCCGGAGACAACAGGTTAATGAATAAGCAGGTTTATTGACAGGTTTAGATGAAGCACAATGATTGAAGCAGTGACGGGCGAGTACCCAATTCAATTGACAGTTCTATGAATCTTAGCCGAGTCCAGAAGATGGGTTTCCTTAGCAGGATTGCGCAGGGTTCATGATCCTGGAGCAAAGGAGAACAACGTAGGAGGAACCTTGGAATCTAAGGGTAGGGTAAGTAAAGACAGGTAAATAGCATAAACCGAGTCTGGTAAGTCCAGTGTAATGAATGGTAGACCGGACGGTGAGAGACTGGAAAGAGCGTGCTTTTAAAGGTGGCTTGATTGGAGATGGCAGGTGCAGGTGATCTGGAGTGAGTGGTGATTGTGACTGAACAGGTTTGAGCCGGGGAGGATTCTGGGGTATGGAGTCCAAAGCTGGTGACTGGTGACAGAGACTCCCTGACATTACCTCCCCCTCCCGGAAGGCATGTCCCGCACCATAACATCCACTGGGGAGGGGTGGGCGCCCTGGAGGCTGGTCCAAGACGGAGACACAGGAGGCCTCCAGGGCGGATCAGGGAGCTCAGGAGGCCAAGGTGAAGCAGGTAGTTCAGGAGGCCATGGCAAAACAGCCTCCGAGGCCGCGGCCCCAGCCCCTACGGCTGGAGCCCTACTACCCTCTTCTAAAAAATACTTGGAGATGCTTACGGGCTCAGAATTTCGGCCAAAACCGGGGACTGGAGCCCTCCCTGGGCTTAACTGGGGATCAGGAGCCCTCCGTGGGCCATACTCGGGAACTGTGAAGCGCTTATGAGGAGCCGGCACTGGAGCGAGCCCTGGGGCAGGGATGAGTGTGGAGAACAGTCCCTTTCTCCTCATCCTCCTCTTTTGGTTAGGGGTGAATTGGGCGGCCGGCAGGCTTGCCACAGGAACGGCCGGTGGGATTGTGTGAGCCGCGGCTGGCAGGCTTGACATCGTCGGCGGCCGGCGGGCTTGACTTGGGAGCGGCCGGCGTTTCTGACAAGGACGAGGTTGGAGCTTTGGAGGATACAGGGGTATTTGGGGTTGGGCAGGCAGTCCGAGCCGTTGGTGCGGTATGTGGGGGTTCCTGGCCTGAGGTGAGCTGGTGAGACGCGGCGTGCTTCAGAGGGGGCTGGACGACAAGGCTTGGGATGTTCCATAACTTCATCAACTTCGAAGTTAGAACCATTTAAAAAAAGTACGAGATTAATCAGCTCGATCAGGGGAAAATCCGAGACAGGAAGATCGCAGTGGATCCTCTCGTCGTCCAGTCCCAGCAGAAAGCACGCACCAAGATCAGTGTTGTGCCAGCTCAGCTGGTTAACTAGCTCAAGGAAATCCTCCACATACCGTTCCAACCTCCGATCGGCCTGCCGCAAACCCCACAGCTTATCTTCAGCCGTAATAATTTTTTTATGGTCCGGTCTTCTGTCACAGATCAAGCCGGAGACAACAGGTTAATGAATGATAAGCAGGTTTATTGACAGGTTTAGATGAAGCACAATGATTGAAGCAGTGACGGGCGAGTACCCAGTTCAATTGACAGTTCTATGAATTTTAGCCGAGTCCAGAAGATGGGTTTCCTTAGCAGGATAGCAGCGGGTTCGTGACCTTGACGCAAAGGAGAACAACACAGGAGAACCCTTGGAATCTAAGAGTAAGCAGAGACAGGTAAATAGCATAAACAGAGTCTGGTAAGTCCAGTGTAGTGAACGGTAGACCAGACGGTGAGAGACTGGAAGGAGCGTGCTCTTGAAGGTGGCTTGATTGGAGACGGCAGGTGCAGGTGATCTGGAGGGAGTGGTGATCTTGACTGTGAACAGGTGTGAGCCGGGGAGGATTCTGGGGTATGGAGTCCAGAGCTGGTGACTGGTGACAGAGATTCCCTGACACTAACAGGTTTCCACATACCAAACAAGATCACCTCCCTATGTTGCAACTGCAGAAATGAGGTTAACTACCAGTAAGTTATCATGAGCAAGTAGATCCGAGTTTCAGAGGGGGAATCCCAATTTAATTTCTGCATTTTAATTTAATCTTTAATGTATCAAGACGATTTCCTAAAATATTGTTAAGCAGTGGCCTAATACACAGTAAGCAGGACTACATATCTTTCACACCTTCTTTTTAATGTACGAGTGGCTATCCATCTGTCTAACCGGCTGTCTGTCTATCTATACATTTGTAAGGAAAACTGGTTTTGTCGTTGCTAACTAACACTAACCAGCCCCTTTGTAGAAAACAACACTCATCATGATGGATTTTTTTTTTTTAGAAATTCTGACAAAAATGTCACATTTACTCAGAATATAAGATGCTAAATATTTAACTGACGAGTAGCCAATAAAGTATTCAACCTAGAATATCATATGATTATCCCTAAATTTAACATATGTGACAAAAAAAAACAAAAAACGCAACAGGAGCCTTTTGCCATTTCAGATGTTTTTTGTGTGCATGTGTTTTCACTACATTCAAACTGAATACTAACTCTGCCACTCTTAACTCTTTTTGCAACTTAGTGGGTGTAACTCTAGTGACTTCTGACATAACAGTAATAATATTACTTAGTGCTTATTTTTACAGCACTTTTTTTTGCAGCTCATGTGTTGATTAATTTGTTTCTGTTTAACTGTCCATACCCTCTATTCTAGTCTAGACTGACATGTTAATCTATGCATTCCCTCACTAAAATCAAATAACACAGGGCAATGTATATTATTTAATTCAGTTTGTCAATTTATTTATATTTGTTATTTACTTGAACAAAATTTCATCAGTCCAAAAGAATCCAATCAGATTAAAAAAATGTTTAAGTTGTTTATACTGTATGTATTCAATTTTTTTTAAATGACATGAATCTAGAAAGAATGCTAATACATTTGTCAGAGTATTCTTTCTAGCAAACATGTAGCATATATTCAGTCTCCACCACCACTTTCAATCGAAAAATAAATAAATAATTTGAGTCAAACTCAATCGGATTGAATGAAGGCTTTCCAGTTGAGTCTGCTTGAGCCATCAATCCAACTATAAACAGATTATCTTGGTTGCATGTGAACATACAGTAGCAACTGTGGCGCTCTGCACCAAGACGACGTTTATCTAATATTTTGATTCCAGGGAATTTATCTGAATCAAATATTTGAGAAACAACTTAAAGGGGTCATATGATATTATTTTAAAGATCATTATTTTGTGTATTTGGTGTTAACAGAATATGTTGACATGCTCAAAAAACACATTATTTTTCAAATACTGTACATTATTGTAGGTCCTCTATGCCCCGCCTCTCTCAAACACGTCGTTTTCGACAAAGCCCCCTCCTTTGACAAGCGCAGTCTGCTCTGATTGGCCAGCTGACCCAGTGCATTGTGATTGGCCGAACACCACAAGCACGCGTCGGAAATGTAACGCCCCTTACCATAATCACTTCAGCTTTCAAAGTAAATATCAAGACAGTTAATAATGTTGTTAGTTTTACCATCAGTTCAAGCCTGAAAGGGCAACAGAGTCGCGTGACAGACACAGTGATGATGCAGTACACAAGCCGCGGTTAAGACAGCTGACGTGCTATGATTTCTGACAGGCAGTTCACTCTCCTGTGATGTGACCCTGTTCCCCTCTCACACACACACACACTCACACACTCACACACGACGCGTTACTCTGCGCTGCCAAAACTCCACATTTGAACAATAGCAAAGTCGGAATTGACCTTTTTTTTTTTTTTTAGAAATAGCCTTTGTGCACAGCCAGCCTTGTACTCTTCTAGATTCAAAAAACTGTCGTCCATAAAATGCGTTGCACAAATTTGAACATCTGGGTTGTGCTGTTCTGTTGTAAATAAATCTTAACGAATGATTCCTAATTGCATCTACTTCCGGAAGGCCAAATAAAGTGCTTTTGCTTTCGCACTGAAACACACACCGTCTCCCTGACATGCTGCATCAACACTACTACTGTTCCTGAAACCACGCCTTTCTTTGCGTGCACATTTGGGCGGCATTATGCTAATATTTCCACATAGTGACGTAGACATGTGGGGGCGTGTTAGAACGAGCCGTTTTAGGTAGGCGTGGCTGACTCTTAACTTTTATAAAGAATATCTCTTTGGATTTGAGACTTTAGTCTTTGCAACTTTTACAGATCTTCTTTATGCACCAAGAGCTTGTAACACTCCAAAGAGAAAGGAAAAATTGAAATCGCATCATATGACCCCTTTAATAAAAACAAAATTAGAGGCTGTCTACCGCAACCATTCAATATTTGAAACTATAGCAAAGGAAATGGTCAGGTGTGGCCACAGGTGCTCATATGTACTTGACAAAAGAAAAGCTCTCAAGTTAAAATATAAACAAGTAAAGGATACAAAATAAAACACATGGAGCAGTGCTGTAGGAGCATCACCTGTTCAGATGGTATTGGATACATGCCATAAAAATAAAAAAAACACATTTGAGAAGAAAATCAGATTTAAACCACATTCAGCTCTGGTGCAAATGTAGCCTTGATTTCACACATAGACTTGCTTTCTGGTGCAATTTAAAATAGGCAAACCATTTAAAACTCTTTTTACAGAAAGAACAAGAATAGGGTCTCACATCTGCATGACTCTTCAGGTGTATCTGTAAGTGTGATGGTAAAATACATTTTTTATTACACTGATCACAATTAAATCGCCTTCCTCCAGAGTGAATTCGCAGGCGATTTTTAAAACTGCTCCTTTTTCTAAACATCTTGCCATACTCTAAACACTGCTGTTTCTTTCCGGAATGAGTTTGCAAATGACATTTCAGGTCTTTCTGATTTGTGAAACTCTTCTCACGCTTAAGACACGCATAAGGCCTCTCTCCGGTGTGAAGCCTCATGTGAGTCTGAAGATTTCCTTTCAATCTGAAACTCTTTCCACAGCAGTGGCACATGAAAGGTCTCTCTCCAGTATGAATCATCATGTGAGTCTTGAGATTTTCTTTACGTGTGAAACTCATTCCACATTGGTGGCACATGAAAGGTCTCTCTCCAGTATGAATCATCATGTGAGTCTTGAGATTTTCTTTACGTGTGAAGCTCTTTCCACAGTGGTGGCACATGAAAGGCTTCTCCCCGATGTGAGTTGTTACATGATTCCTAAGGTCTTTCTTGTCGGTGAAACTCTTTCCACACTGATGACATGTACAACAGTTCTCTCTTGAGTGAATCCTTGTGTGCCTATTTAAGGTTACTTTGTAGCTGAAACTCCTTCCACACTGATCACACGTGAAAGGCTTCTCTCCAGTGTGAACTCTCATGTGATACTTTAGATTTCCCTTTTGTGAGAAACTCTTCCCACACAGTTTGCAGATGTAAGGGTTCTCTCCAGTGTGACTTTTCAAATGAGCATTCAAGGTTGGTTTGTATGTGAAATTCATTCTGCACTGAGGGCATGAGTAAGGCTTCTCTCCAGTGTGAATTCTCATGTGAGTTTTGAGACTGCCTTTATTACTCAAACTCTTGCCACAATGACGGCACGTGAAAGGCTTGTCCTCTGCATGAATTCTCATGTGATTCTTCAGGTACTTATTTAATTGGAAACTCCTTTCACACTGCTGGCATTTGAAAGCCTTCTCTCCGGAAGCCTCTCTTAAGTGGGAATTAAGAGTTCCTGAATTTTGAGCTAGATTTCGTGCGGAAGTATTTTCATTCTGTGAGCAAATAAACGATTTTTCTTCAGTTACGAAATCATGATCTTCCTCTTTCATTTCATTGAGTACTTCACTCTCCTCTTTCAATGCTACCAGGTCTAGGACAGAAAGAGACAAATCCAAGTTAACCCCAGTTTAATGGTACAAAGCAACACACATGATAGCATTTAAAACAGAAACTAACATGTATGCTGGATCTCATACCCACTAAACTACTGAAATCTACAAAAACTCACTTAAGCTGAACTGCTGATACTCCCAGTCATACAGCTAGAGTGACATCTCTTTATCCAAGCATTCACACAATAGTTCTCATAAACTCATACAATTATATCTATTGAAATAGTTCAGAATACACCATGATCGGCATTTGTCTGAAATGCTATGAACAGCAGCTATGATAATTATTCTCCTTTTGTTCTCCCGTTTCTACCTGGCAAGTAATGGCTCAAAAAGATACGGGGGGAAAAATGCAGCAGTAATGAGTTCTAGTCTTTTATGTCGAGCAAGACAGCATTTTTATGTTTTCTAATATCAGCATGATTGGAAATGTTTATTGAACTGTCTGTTTTATAAAAATCAATATCACAATAATTTTATAGTGACTTGCATTTTAGACACAATATTGTCAATAGTGTTTGCTCACAAAAGTTCTATTTAGTAACATTCATCTCATAACATTATTTAAGCACTTATAACTGCTGTGCAAATGCATTTATGCCACCTCTGAGCAACATTATACAATCTGTTTAAATACAAATAAATGGCACTTCAGGTTCAGCTTCTGTTCCACCCTTGTAGTGAAGTGACTTGTAGTGTATTGTTGATAAAGATTTAATTTGCCTGGTAAATGCCCTATAGTGTAATATTATTTGAATTAATGGATACATTTGATTACATTTACGAATTGAACATAAAAGATCACAGATACAAAATTTAGAAAATTGCCCATCTAAAATGTTCCTGAAAAATAAAAAGTTACTCTAGTTTTCCCTCTTTCTTGTCTTCTCTTTTGTTAGAAAAACTTAGTTAATTAAAGTCTAATCCTTAAACGAAGCTCAAAAAAGCTGAAATCAGGCTTTCAAATAAGAAAGCAGAGAAAGCTCACATAAGACTTATTTATTGTTTGATTCCATGAACATTTACTGCTATTTATGTTCAGGCATGTTAAAGGGTTAGTTCACCCAAAAATGTGGATGGGCACTTTTTATTTCACTTCTTTTGGACTGATGCATGCAACACCCGCTGAGTGGCATTAAACAGCTTGAAAGATCAAAGACAATTTTTAATATAACTCCGACTGGATTCGTCTGAAAGAAGAGTCATATACACCTAGGATGCCTCGAAGGTGAGTAATTTGTGGGATAATTTTCATTTTTGGGTGAACTAACCCTTTAATGTTAGTATTATAATAATTTGTATGTGGGTTGTTGACATGACATAGCATTTTCACTCACACAAGTGAAATAATATATAAATATGAATATTTCACATTTTTGAGCCAAATCTCAAAATTATCCTATGGTGTGACTGTCTCAAGCATGGCATATTTTTACAAGTGTCTTTTTTAGTAAACGGCAATAATTTTTTCATACATTTCTAAAAGTGTCCTCTGGTGTGACACCATATCCTAATTTTAAATCGGGCAATTCCACAGACAACTTTAATTAGCTGAAGGACCCCATTCAAGGTCATGTTACTGAAGCCCCCTGTGAAGCCCATGACATGTGCACATGGTAAGTTTTTGTCTCAGAATTGTTCAAATATTGTACTTTTTTTGGAACCACTATAAAAGTGTTACGTTTTGTTGTCCTTTGGTGTGACACCCCTAAATATACTGTATATACACTGAACAAAATTATAAACGCAACACTTTTGTTTTTGCCCCCATTTTTCATGAGCTGAACTCAAAGATCTAAGACTTTTTCTATGTACACAAAAGGCCTATTTCTCTCAAATATGGTTCACAAATCTGTCTAAATCTGTGTTAGTGAGCACTTCTCCTTTGCCGAGATAATTCATCCACCTCACAGGTGTGGCATATCAAGATGCTGATTAGACAGCATGATTATTGCACAGGTGTGCCTTAGGCTGGCCTCAATAAAAGGCCACTCTAAAATGTCCAGTTTTACTGTATTGGGGGGTCCGGGTGACAAAGTGCCAGACGCCATCGAATGTGAGCATTTGCCCACTCAAGTCGGTTACGACGACGAACTGCAGTCAGGTCGAGAACCCAATGAGGACGACGAGCATGCAGATGAGCTTCCCTGAGACGGTATCCCTGAGAAGTGCTCACTAACACAGATTTAGACAGATTTGTGAACAATATTTGAGAGAAATAGGCCTTTTGTGTACATAGAAAAA
>NW_015546050.1:727583-727827 GCF_001515605.1 Sinocyclocheilus anshuiensis | reverse complement strand
TTCAGTGTATATATATATATATATATATATATATATATATTAGGGGTGTCACACCAAAGGACAAAACGTAACACTTTTATAGTGGTTCCAAAAAAAGTAAAATATTTGAACAATCTGATATATATACAGTATCTCACAGAAGTGAGTACACCCCTCACATTTTTGTAAATATTTTATTATATCTTTTCATGTGACAACACTGAAGAAATTACACTTTGCTACAATGTAAAGTAGTGAGTGTACA
>NW_015546050.1:724756-727491 GCF_001515605.1 Sinocyclocheilus anshuiensis | reverse complement strand
ATTATTTACCAGCACTGCCTTAACCCTCTTGGGCATGGAGTTCACCAGAGCTTCACAGGTTGCCACTGGAGTCCTCCTCCTCCACTCCTCCATGACGACATCATGGAGCTGGTGGATGTTAGAGTCAAATACACAAAATAATGATCTTTAAAATAGCATCATATGACCCCTTTAAATGCAATTATTACGTTAAAATATTTTCTAATCTTTTTGCAGAAAATTTGTGCTGTTATAAAGTGTCATGAAAATAAGTATAAAATGCGATATTTCATTGTTTTAGAAAGGAGGCTTCAGGCTGATACTTCAGACAGAAAGGAGGAAATCCTAAGAGAACAACACATTTTGTTGATGAAAAATTTGTTTTTTAAAACATGGTTGATTATGTTGTTTGTATCAAAATGATCAGTGTTGATCAGTGTTCTTTCTTCTTTAACAAACAAATGGATTACATTTAAAAAAAGGTTTTGTGGTGGTAAAGTTTCACAAATATTTGCTGTCAAGGAGTCACAGTTCATTTTTTTGATGAATTTGTTTGCTTTGTTTTGTTTAAAAAAAACTTTGAATATGTCAAAGAAGAAAGAAAGTTTATTTTTTATACAATCAATATCAAAGTTAAATAAAAAAAATGTAATGCTATACTTCTCACTTTCTCTTTAAAGGCAGCATTAGTATTTGTCTGGAGAGGGGGGAGAGGAGGAAAGAGAAAAAAACAAAAACAATAATAACTAAACATTGGTCGAACTTTATATGACAGAATTTAGCATTTTTAAAGTATTTAGTGTCATATGAACTGTGTATATATAGTATCTGTATGTACTTTGTTGCTGCAATATAACAAAGAGTGAAAAATTGAAGGGGGTCTGAATACTTTCCGTACCCACTATATATATATATTTTTTTTATTATCATTATTATTATTTATTTAGCAATTTCCAAAAAGGGGGAAGGGGAAGCAAAACCTCACATGTACTGAAAGACTACTTTTTTCTGTCTTTTGTTCTTTTTCTTTTTATTATTATTACCAGTAATGCTTCCACTTCTATACTTTTTTACTATTTAACCAAAACTGAAAATATTGAAAATATTATGTTACAACCAATCAGTGTTACAAGAAATGTGTCTATACTATATTCATATATGGTACAATAGTATATTATTAGTAGTAGTAGTAGTAGTAGTAGTAGTAGAATATATCACAAATGTACTTTATTATTTTTGTCACTGTTTTTTTTTTCCCTCTTTCTTTCTCATATATTGAAAGGCTGTGGAATATGTCTGTACTACACATTCTACATTTACATGTATTCATATATCTCTTTGGTTTTGATATACCGTATTGGCCCGAATATAAGTCAAGTCAAGTCAAGTCTGCTTTATTGTCAATTCTTCCACATGTACAGCACATACACACAGAGAATTTAAATTGCGTTACTCTCAGACCCTTGGTGCATACAGATAACACTAACAGTAGAACATAAATACAGATATACAGATTAAATATAAAATACAACTATACAAATATACAAATAAGGTAAAATGTAAAAAAAAAATATAAAAAAATATATATAAAGTGTGTGTGTGTGTGTGTGTTCACTACTGTGTGTGTGCACTTGGATGGGATAAATGCAGAGCACAAATTCCGAGTATAGGATACCATACTTGGCCACATGTCACTTCACTTTCACTTTTTCAAATCAGTGAATCAGTGAATCAGTGTGCGCTCCATTACTAAAATGTCAGTTACGATAAACTGATTCCGATATAGGAAGCGAAATGAGAGCACTTCTTCTGTTACTCATGTGCCTTATTCACAAAAACAACGTCCATTAATGTTAGATAAAACATTACAACGTTACATTCAATGATAAATAATTCATTTTGCATCGTGTGTAAAACAATACAATTTATTGAACTGTTTATATTGATAAAAAAAAAAGCAAAAAACGATTAAAAACACAAACCTTTCTTCAGCCCAATCACAACAGATGGAGAGCGGCGCAGCCGTATGACGTCATGTCTCCAGACCAAAATAAAGGTCTTCTTCATCTTCTTGCTTTACGGCGGATCGCAGACTTATAAGAGCATTACCGCCACCTATCTCTCAAATAGACCACTGACACTCTATCTACAATCTCCTACCAACCCACATTCAAACACCACCCGCTTAGAGTCTTCATAGAGCTTCATCCGGCGCTGCGCAAAATAAAAGTCCTGTTCACACGCAGTTTACATTCCAAACAAAACTTCTCAAAAAGTATATTATTATTATTATTATTATTAATAATAATAATAATATTTAAAACATATTACTTTTGCTGTATTTTGGATCAAATAAATGCAGGCTTGCTGAGCAGAAGATAAATCTTTAAAAAACATTAAAAATCTGTTTTTGGTAATGTACGTTTCAATACTGTTAATACATAACTCCTACACTTAACATGTTTTTTTTAACTAGTAAACCACATTTGCACTACTTGCATTTTAATACATGGATAAGCTGGTATAAATAGTTTTTCTGCACCCAAACTTTTAGACAGAATCTCACACTCTTTCATTGCAATCGATTACACAGCATTTATTTTATTTATACTGTAATATTTTCTGTACTTAAGCCGCTGCCACCACCTTTAATTCTTGAAGCCAGTGTGGTCTGGCACCAGAAGACACACCATACACAACTTCAATCACAACAGGTAATTTTATTAAGAGAAGGGACTGCAGGGGCCCGTTCTTCG
>NW_015546050.1:700827-724466 GCF_001515605.1 Sinocyclocheilus anshuiensis | reverse complement strand
CTAACTCAGTTAGCTGGATTTGATTGTTGATGATTTGGCGTGATCTCGGATTGTTTGGTTCTTCGAAGCTCATCCCGGAGTTGCTGTCATAGCAACAGCTCTGTAAACTGAAACCTGCTCGGGAGCAGTTTATTTCATGTAAACAGGATTAGATTGCATCTTTTTAAGCGGAATTGATACTTAAAATCTGTCCCAGCCACTGCTACTTTATTACCAGAGTATCCTACTGATCCAGGGACAATAATTTAAAATAATAATCATTTAAAGATAATATAATAATGTTGTGTAGTCTTTAATACTATAGACACAGCCAGTTTTACTCACTGAAAGATTTGTACGTCATAAAATAATTGCTTCATAATTGTATTAAAGTCTTACACACAGATAATGTAGAGTCGTGCATTAATTTGAGTGCTGGCAGATATTATGGGAGTGGCTTGATGGAGCGCAGGAGATGCAGATAACTTGATCTCGACCCTTAAGAAACTTTAATTAATGCGGTCACGTAACAAGTCTGTTGTTCAAAGATAAAATTAAATTTGAAATATTAATTGCTAATTACTACATTGAAATAAAAATGAAAAGCCTGTACAAATATTAGAAATCGTGAATATGAATAATTGGGAATCATGTAAACAATTTAAATAAAATAAAAACAGTGCACATTTCATTTATCTATTATAACATTTATGTAGTTTTGTTCGCTTTCCGGTGTCCTTAAAAAGGTCCAGAAATTTGTCAAGTTTTTCGTCAGGCATCTTTTTTAATTACATGATGTCATTACGTTGCTGTCTTGCCGCCAGCCAATCGCTGCATTGCTGATCGTGGTTTCGACTATCGATACATAGCCCCTTTTAAACCAACCCATGAATGCGCAATTATCTCAGATAACTCAATCCAGCCATACTGATCATCAACAACAGGTGCGTTCGAAGAACCGAATTCGCCAGATCCTGATTAGCGCGATCATATAATCTTGGATGTGACATTTCATCTCGGATGTAATAAGCGATGTACGAAGAACGGGCCTCAGGACAGGCTAAACACAACCTAGAAAGCCTTAAGGCAGTGTGCTACAAATTCACTCACTTCATTGGTGACAATCCATAAGATAAACTACAAACCGTGACACTTCAAACTCATGTAAAACCGCATCTCATGCACGTGCAAAATGATACCTGCCCTCTAAACCATCCCAGTTTCAGTCTCACCCACCCTCACCGTCACCCTATATTTTTACTAGAAACACAACTTTATTAAATACATCACTTTAAAATAAAAACATAAAACCACTTAACTCGCCCCATGGCGACACTGCCCCTCCCGGGGGGGAGGTGGGGGGTTGAAGGAGCTTGTTGCACACCGTTCTGTAATGGGAAATGCGAGCCGCGTGTCGTCAGTTCAACGCTCACAAGGACTTGTGCACATGACAGTCTCAGCCACAGGAAGAGAAGACTGCAATAGAAGCCTGTTCAGAACGGGCACGGTCCAAATGCTGGCACGCTCTGACAGTTCAGCAGTTAAACGATACACACAATAAAGAACGACGGCACTCCTAACTCCCCGTCCCTACTTACTCTCACCATGTCCCCGCTATCTATCTGTCTATCTATCTTTATCGCCGGCGGCCCTAAACGACCGCGAATGACACCCTCCCAACAATATCTGAGTACCGCAGTCCTATTTCGGCTTGTAAATAGACCGACAGCCAGCCTGCATCCATTCTCTTTTGCACTCTTTTTAATCCTTCTCACCCCAGTCTCTGAATACACAGATCACACCTGGTGACAAATCCGGAACTGCCTGGAAAGTTCATGAACTTGCTGGTGCTGATGAACACGCAATATAAAGCTGAGCGCCTCACAGAACTCAAGTCAAATCTAAAAGCCTTTCGACGCCACCAGAGAGACTGAGGAGCAAAACAAGAACACAAAAGCCACTGAAAATGTTGAGCCTGCATGGATTCCAGCCTTCCCTCAGCTCACTCATGGGAACTGAGTGGCCAGTGCGCAGTCTCTGGCCGGAGATCACATCTCTTTACAGACAAGCAGACGTTCTGCTGGAGCTGAAGAGCAGCCTGGAGCAGCTGGAGAAACTTCAGCACATGGTCTTTGAGGAGATCCAGCAGATGCCACCCTAGCAGGAGATCTACCCAATCGCCTGAACAATGGAGAAAGAGGGAAGCGGCTTTGCTTTGACGCTGAACACGAAAGATTTTTCCCCAGAAGAACTGTCAGTCAGACAGGTGCGCAGGAAGCTGCATGTCAGCGGAAAGACCGAGAAGAAGCAGGAGGATGGGAAGGGCTCATACTCTTACAGAACCCAAGAGTTCAGACGGGTGTTTGCTCTGCCTCAAGGAGTGTTTATAAAATAGTGTTTATAAAAATATAGTGCATATTTAAAAATATTTAAAATAAATGAATATTTTATTACAGATGGAAAATCAGCACATTTAGTCAATGCTGATGTCTGATCTTCAGTGTTGGACAGTTGGGTCACTACAAGTCTGAAGCTGTTAGTTTCACTGCATTTATTGTTGCTAATTTTTTTAATAATCCAGTTCTTAAGCAGGGCATTGATGTAAGCTACAACAGTGCGTTCTTGTGGTACATGTCCCCTCTGTCATGTCTGGACTTTTATGTTGAAGTGTTTCCTGTGCCATGTTTGATGTAATTTTCCTCTTGATTAGTCTCCCCAGATGTGTCTTGTTATCTCATTCAGTGAATTCCAAATGGCTTTTTTGCACCCTTGAAGGACACTTCAGGTAGGGGACGCCATTTGTAGAGACGTTCCAAACGAAAGTGAACAACTGAATCCCTTCACGAAGGGCCCTTCTAGAAGTCCGTTAGCGAAGGGTACATACCATGGTCACTTCAAGGAAGTGATTTCCATTTGGGATCATGTGATCTTGGGCTACGAGTTCTCACAAGGCTTTTTGAAGCAAAGATGGCGGGGGATTTTGAGTTCTAAAGAAGTCATTCACTTTAGGAAACAAGTTTCAGGTAAACAAGTCAGGACTGGATTCAATACCTATAAATTTTGTCCTTAAAGTCCGCATGAAATCAAAATTTACAATATTTAATTAGTTTGTGCTGGTTATGTTGGTCTATATAAATTTCCTAAATACATTTTCATATATCTATTTTTCTGAAGTTGTCTGTACTGCTGTTCGTGGAGACTGTTTCCCCATTATTTATTTGTATTATTGTGGTACCATGTGAATCAGGACTGCAGCTGTGGTTTCGCTAATCTTTTTTCTTTTGAAATGTCCACCAACAGGAGTTGGCACAGAATCAGGAGAGGCTACCGCTGCAACATAGCCTTGGTTCATCCTAATGGATGAGGCTATTGGGAGGCGTCCCTCTATTTTCAAGTACCTCTTGGACTTCCTGAAGTTGGAGGCAGAAAAAGAAGATGCAAGAGAGAGAGCAGCAGTAGAGAGGAGTAAGCGATTCCCGTCACAGGGCAGGGACATCCAAGTTGTAAAACCTGATGAGGGTAAACAGCGATGACCAGCCAGTGACCGCACAGATATCATCAATAGAAATCAACATACATTCTAAGGGCCTGAACTGGGCAGAATGGATTAGGACTTGTGCTCTGAACGGAGTGGAGAGCTCTTAGGCACATAGCCGTGTCTTGGTTTGAGGACGACTCAAACCATTAGGCCCAAACTCACAAATGAAGCACTGACTGACAGTGCTTGCAGGTCACCCACTCGCTTGACCAATGCTAAGAAAAGGAGGGTGGTCTTAAGCGACAGGGGCCGCAAGTCGGCTAACTGGATCAGCTCGGAAAAAAGCCCCTCGTAGGGCCCTGAGAAATAGATAAGT
This sequence comes from Sinocyclocheilus anshuiensis, assembly GCF_001515605.1. NCBI lineage: Eukaryota > Metazoa > Chordata > Actinopteri > Cypriniformes > Cyprinidae > Sinocyclocheilus > Sinocyclocheilus anshuiensis. The sequence continues at coordinate 720,633 of NW_015546050.1, read as the reverse complement.
CCCAAGTCGGCACAGTATGAGGACGAGGTGGATTACATCTCTGAGCTCCCCTCAGAAACTTATTTGCAAGGTCGTTTCTGCTGATTGACTGGCCAGCCACGACCATTTAAGGGCATAGAGGCGTCCTGTAGATGGGACTCTAGCCTCCAAAATGGTATTAGTCACACTCGCGGGGAGCTGTAAAGACTCCTGTTGAGGGGCAAAACTTGAAGGCTCCACAGATCTGGCCGGGGATGCCAAATCATGCCCCTCGCTTGCGAGAGGAGGTCCTTCCTCAATGGTAGCGGCCAGGGGGCTGTCAATAGCAGCTGAATCAACTCGGGGAACCATGTCTGATTCCTCCAGAGTGGGGCCACTAGGAGGACCGAACATCTGACTTCCCTGACCCGTCTGATGATGGGAGGAAGCAGAGCAACCGAGGTGGAAGGCATACAGGCGAGCGCTGGGCAGGGCATCTCGCTGCTTTGAAAGTAAATTGTGCAGTGAAAGTTGTCTTATGAGGCAAAGAGGTCCACCTCTGCCCTCTCGAAGACAGACCAGATCGTTTGAATCATTTGGGGATATAGTCTCCATTCTCTTGGAGCTATATTGTACAAATGTTTCCTCTTCAAAGAGAATGCATGATGACTGTGGATTTTTTATTTATTCGTTTTTTTTTCTTGGTCTGTCCCTCATTTGTAAGGGGTTTGAATGTTGGGGATAGGGATGTTGTGTAAAAATATAAAAACCATAACTAAAAAGTTTCAAAAAAAGAAAAGAAAAAAAGTTGTAACTGTGACTACACTGTGTCCAGTTAAAAGAGTGCCTTTAAATTTTACCTATTCATTATTCCTCTGAACAAGTCAGAAGTGGATGTGTTATAATGTACATTTGTAAAAGGAAACATTTGTACATCAAATCCCGAGAGCAGGTTACATTAATAATATTACATTAGTTGACCCATCTTAAATTACTTATCTGAATATCTTGTAATAATCTTCCATCTTTGCAGAAAAATATCCATCTTTATTTGTAGACATGCCGTCATTATTTCCACTATATAAACCTTTTTCAGTCTCTGAGTCCATTGAACCAAACTTGGAGAACCTTCTTCCTTCCAATGTACTATAATTTTTCTTTTTAAATATCAATAACAATATCCTTAGTACATATCCATTTTTCTCATTGTACATTTTTTTAGGCAATGCTCCAAATAAACACACCACTGGATCTAGAGGTATTTCTACCTCTAGTATCTTGGCTATTTCTTTTTTAACATTTTTCCAAAATTCTTGAATCTTTGGGCATGATCTCCTATTTTGCCACATTTTCTCCAACACGGTGCTACAGGTGGCTCTTTTACATATGTTAAATTAACATGAGTATTGAAATCTCATTTTCCCTTTCCAGTCTCATTTTTTCTATAATTGACTATTAATCCCTTTATGACATCCCTTAAATAATTATCCCCAGACATCATCTTCGATTATAGTATTTAGTTCCAGTTCCCATTTTCCTTTAATATCTCCTGTGTTTCGTATAATGTTAGTTATTAGCCTTTGTATAAATGAGAAACATGTCTTTTAAGATGGAAAGTGTTTTTCTGCAATATTAATAAAGTATTTTTCTATTTTGTTTGGTTCTTTCATAACTAGGACTTTTTCTTTATGACTTGCAATGTAATGTCATATCTGGAAATACCTATACCTTTTTCTTTAGAGAGAATACTAAATTGTTCTTGGAGTTGTGAAAATGACTACATTCTGGGTTGATGACGCAGGACGCACAGCCCAAGTAGCACGTCCAACTCAAAAAGACTGAGCCGGTTCAACCAACTGTCGAAGTTTGCCGAGGATTACCGAGGACTCAACAAGAACCGAATGAGCCGTGGCGAAGTTTGCCCGAGGATTACCGAAGATTCTGATGAGTGAGTTGACGATACTGTGCAAGCCTGAGGCGCGTACTGGAAATATGCTTATTATGACTGTTATTAATTTACATTTTATTAAAAGGGTTCCTGTTATGCTTTTTCACTTTTTGAATTTAAGTCAGTATGTAGTGTGTATGTTTGGGCATAAAAAGATCTACAAAGTTACAATCTCAAAGTCCACTCCAAAGGGAGCTATTTCATTTTTTTTTAAATCCCTTTCAAGAACTACAACGAACTGCTCGTTTGGACTACAGCTTGTTTTCCGGGGTTTGTGATGTCACAAAACGGTCCATTAGAATATCATTAAAATAAATCCCGCCTACGGAAATTCGAATGGTTGTGGGGAGGGGAGGGGCGAGGTCGTGGTTAGAACACTTGGTTGAGTGGATCAGACAAGACGACGACGAAGAAGTGCTGCTGTATCGTCAAGTTTTGAGGGGAGTCATGAGGGAGTACAGTGCTGGTTTCGCCAAAAAGCTTTTGCTAAAAGACGGAGCAGTTCCCCCTTTGTCGGGACAATCTGCTGTATCTGCATCACAGCCTGTAAGTGTGCTGCTTTATTTGTTGTTGTGTGTGTTATTTACATTTCAAAGTATAAGTTGTATGCTGTTTCTGCGATGTAATACATATTACCGTTGCACTTATCTGTACATAGTAAATGCAGTTGTTTTTAAGTGGTTGTTGACATCCTATCTAAAACGTGATTTAGCCAAAAAAACAACAATGTTACCACTCTAATATGTCTTGCAATATCCGTGCGTGCAAAGGTTCTGCGCGATCCTCTTGTTCAATATTCTCTGGGTCTGAATCCGGTACTAAAAAAAGTACCAGGTACTGTACCCAGTGGAAAACCCCCCTAAAGTGAACCGTGCCGAGCCGTACCGTGCTTTACCATGCAGTGGAAAAGCGCCAACAGAAGACTAATAGGGCGATAGCTATTACACTGCGTGGGATCTTTACCTTCTTTATGTAAAATTGAAATGATGGCTTCTGACCACGATTTTGGTGGGCCACCTGATTGCAGCGCATAGTTATGTACATTACATAATATTGGAGAACCGTCATTCATAAAAGCTTTATAATACTCTCCAGAAAACCCATCTGATCCTGGTGCCTTACTGTTTTTTAGATTAGTGATTGTTTCTTTAATTTAATCTTCTGTTATAGGATCTGTTAATTTACTCGCTTTTTAATTTTGTCAAATTAAAAAATTCAAATTTTTCTTTTTTAGATTCCTGGTTTTGACCTTTATATAACTGTTGATAATATTCTGCAAAAACATCTGATATTGCTTTGGGATGGGTCTCAATTTTTTTCGTTACAGGATGTCTAATCTTCGGAACTATACGGCTGGCTTGATCTTTCCTGAGTTGAAAAGCCATAAGTCTGCTAGCTTTATTTTCAATTTCATAATATTTGATTTTTTATTTATCTAAGGGCTCCTTCTGCTTTAAATGTGTTAGTAATTTGTCTAATTTTTTCCTAACTTCTTTTAACTCCCTAAGTGTATCTTCTTTTTTGTTTTTTTGTGCTCACTCTCTAACCTCTGTACTTCATTTTCTTATTCTTGTTGTTTTAAGTTTCTTTGTTTCTTTAATTGAGACCCTATAGATATGATCTTTCCCCTTATTGTGGCTTTTCCTGCATCCCACAGTATCGAAGGAGAGGCATTACCATCATCATTAATGGCAAAACATTCCTTTAGTGCTTCTTGTTTGTCTTGTATAGTTTGGGGAACTTTTAACATCAAGACATTAAATTTCCAATATCTAAAATGTTTGTCTAATCCTACATTAATTTTCATGATAACTGGGTTATGGTCCGAGATGGTGACTGGTTCAATTGTACATTCCTTTACTTTATATAAATCTGTTTTTGATATATATATATATAAAGAAAAGTCTAGCCTAGAGTAGCTCCCATGCAGTTGCGACAGGAATGTAAAGTCTCTTTCCTTAGGATGTATATGTCGCCAAACATCCACTAAGCCCATTTCGGTAATCAGATTTGACATTTCCTTGGACATTTTAGATGGAAGTTTTGCTATTACAGGTGATCTGTCTAGTTTAGAATTCAATATACAATTAAAATCTCCTCTGATAAGCAAAATCCCTTCACTTTTATCTGCAACTAGCTAGTTTTTTTAAAGAAAAAGGGGCAGTCTTCATTTGGAGCATATACTGTATATTTACAATTGTTATCGTTATGCCTCCAATTGATCCAACCGCCATAACATATTGGCCATGCTTGTCTTGAAAGGTTTTTTCATTGTTATAGCACACCGCTTTATTAAACAAAATAGCTTCTCCTCTTTTCTTCTTATTTCCAAATGATGCACTAAACACTTGATCTACCCACTCTCTTTTTAGTTTTAAATGTTCATCTCAGATAAGTGCGTTTTCTGGAGTAATACTACAGAACTTTGCCATTTTTTTAACTGTCCAAAAATGTTCTTCCTTTTTATTGGATTAGTAATTCTGTTTATATTATATTTAATGAAATTCAAAAATTCCATATCCTCTGAATAATATATACATTCCTCCTTATTTGTATAAATACATGTGTAGTGACAGAGAATGATAATAATAGGCAAGAAGAGTAAGAAAATGAGCACAGAATATGAACGCAAAGCGCTTAATGTGCAATTTAGCACATTTAGTTTATATTCTGGGCTCATCTGCTTGCCTGCATAGTTTGCATCATCAAGGTGTGGCTATACTGAATTTGGTCTTATAAAATGAAGAAAGTTATCAACATAACTGATATTCAAAATGATAAGCTAGCACTGCTTTGTTTATCTGTTAATATCTCATATATCTTTGTTTTGGTTTCTCCTTTTGAATGATGAATCTAGACTATTCATACCAGCTGACATAGACAGTTAATTCCTTACACGCAGGTGCAGAACGCACACGCTAGTTCTTGTCCAAGCACAGCATTTTGGTCCAGTCACAGCTGATGTGAGGTGACAACACCATTGGCTTTCATCTAATTCTTTGAAGTCCTTTTGTTGTGTCCCGGCCTTTAGGAGTTAATCCTGTTCTTTCCCGGTTTGGTACCAGTGATCTTCTTGCCCTCTAAAAGGTGTCTGTCTGGCCATTGACCTAGCATCCTTTCATTTAATTTTAATTTGTTTCATCTGTACTAGCATAATTCTAGCTCTCAGACATTGAAAACATGCTTACCTGGGCATTCTTTAACTAAAAGTGAATCAAATAAAGCTATGTAATTTCTTATACAGTTGTTTATTTCCTTTTATTCAGAATCTTTTATTTACATTGTGGCATTTCACAGAAGACGGAAGTTTATTCATCTAATATTTGTTTGAGGTATTAAAGCGAATAAAAAATAAACAAAACCACATTCCTGGATCCCCCAACACTACACATTTAGCATGTCTTTGCATGTGATGAGTTGAATCAGGTGTTTGATTAAGGAGACATGCAAATGTGCTCCAGGAATGTGGTTGAGAACCAATGATCTATACTATGAAAATATATTGTGCACATATACATATTTTTGGTGACATTTTAAATTGATTAACTATTTAAAACCCTTTTGCACAAAGAACCAAAATAAAGTCTCAAATTACCATAACTTTTCAGGTGTATCTGTGAAAATTTAGTTTTTTACACTAATATTGACCTATCGGTAAGCCCCTCCCCTCGAACGCAGATGAGCCAATGGCAGTCGAGTATCAGTTGCACGGGGAGCGGAACTCGGACATCTGTAGGTTTCAGCGCCATAGAGAAACAGCGGAAGATCCAAAGCTTTCATCGGTTTAATGGTGTTTATGCTACGAAAAAGGAAAAACGATGTGTCTGTGGTACTTGTAACAGTGATTCCAGGTATCCTGAGAGGATAGGCAATGGAATTAATTTTATTACATTTCCTAAACCCAAACAAAACAGAGCAAAATGTCCCTAAGCATTCAACCCCAATCACAATGAAGACAAAAACATTCATTTTCTGGTTGTCATACTTTCATTAAGTTACCATTTTCATTTAATCATTTTCAGAAAGTTAATGTCATCTTGCGTTTCAGCAAGGTATCTCTGGCTAAAACCAGCTAACGTTAAAGTTAGTGAGTCAATGCTATTACAAACCTAAATAGCGAACTGTTCTCACATCATGTACAGTGTAAGTCAAAAACACATAAATGAAGGTCTACATTTCAGTGCCTCTCCATATTAAACTGGTTAAATGTTAATTAATTTAATCATACTCTGCGGTACATGAACAGTGTTGATCCCGCATGTTGTCATCCATGATCGTGTCGACCGTAATATGAGACTCCTCCCGCTTGCATTGTGATCTGTAAACCCTCGCTTCGAGTTACCCACCATATTTATTTTAAAATCTTTTATATATCCCTCCATGGAATATTTAATTCCCACTTGAATGGTGGCCCTTCTGTGTCCAAAATTGTGCAAAAACATTGTGGTACAAGGTTTTCACACTGACAGCTGTCATTGTGAGACAGTGAATAACTCTGCTTGTCCGATAGGTCAATTAAATCATCCAGAGGGATTCTGCAGGTGATTTCTGAAAATGTCCCCCTTTGTAAACCTCTTATTACATTCAGAACACTGCAATTTTATTTTGACATTTAATCAAATGACATTGCAAATGACGTTTCAGCTCCTTTGGCCACGTGAAACTCCTCTCACACTGAAGACACTTGTAAGGTTTCTCTCCGGTGTGAACTCTCATGTGAATCTGAAGGTTTCTTTTAACTGTGAAACCTTTTCCACACTCTCGGCAGGTGAAAGGCTTCTCTCCAGTGTGAACTTTTATGTGATTCTCAAGGTTTGATTTGCTTTTACAAGTCTTTCCACAATAATGGCACATGAAAGGCTTGTCCCCGATGTGAATTATCACATGCTTCTTAAGGTGATTACTGTCCGTGAAACTCTTTCCACACTCATGACATGTTAAATTGGTCTCTCTTAAATGAATCCTCATGTGGTATTTAAGTGTTCCTTTACGCCCAAAACTCTTTCCACACTGATCACAAACGAATGGCTTCTCACCAGTGTGAATTTTCATGTGAGTATTAAGGCTTCCCTTCAGTGAGAAGCCATTCCCACACACTTTGCAGCTGTAAGGGTTCTCTCCAGTGTGAACTCTCATGTGGGAATCAAGGGTTTCTTTACGTCTGAAACTCTTTCCACACTGTTCACACGTGAACGGCTGCTCTCCGGTGTGAATTCTCATATGAGTCTTAAGATTTCCTCTTTGTGAGAAGCTTCTCTCACACAGTTTGCAGGTGAATGGACTCTCTCCAGTGTGATCTCTCATGTGGGCATTAAGAGTGGCTTTATACTTGAAACATGTTCCACACTGAGCACACATGAACAGCTTCTCTCCAGTGTGAATATTCATGTGATTCTTGTGACTTCCTTTATGAACAAAACGCTTTCCACAATGATGGCATGAGTAAGGTTTCTCTCCAGAGTGAACTCTCATGTGAGTCTTGAGGTTTTTTTTTAATCGGAAACCCCTTCCACACTGATGACATCTAAAATGGGTCTCTTCCGAGTGGACCCTCATGTGGGAATTAAGGGTTTCTTTACATCTGAAACTCTTTCCACACTGACCACATAAAAACGGCTTCTCTCCAGTATGAATTCTCATGTGAATCTTAAGATTTTCTTTTCGTGTGAAGCTCTTCCCACACAGTTTGCAGGTGAAAGGCTTCTCTCCAGTGTGACTTCTAATGTGGACTTTAAGATGTGCTTTCTGCGTGAAACGTTTTCCACATTGTGGGCAGATGAAAGGATGTTTAGATTTGGTTGTCTTAGACTTTTTTCGTGAGGAAATCTTTTCAGTCTCTGTGGATTTTTCTCCAGTAATGAAATTGTGTTTCTGGTCTTTCTCTTCCATTTCATTCAGTTCTTCACTCTCCTCTTTAGGCACCATCAGGTCTAAAGTGAAAAAAGGCATACAATTTTTTTTAGACATTATATAGGCCCAAAGCTACATATATGAAAACCAACATAAAACATCAAAATTAACATGTACAGGTGCTTTCACAATTTGAGTTGAATTACTGAAATAAATGAACTTTTCCACGACATTCTAATTTATTGAGATGCACCTGTATACTAGATCCTAAGGTGCTGTAAAATTTTAGAACCTTGTCTCAATATTGTTAACACTTTGCTTTCTTAAGGACACATTGTTTACCAAACCCCTTATCAAACAGTGCTTGCCCCAGGAGACCTTGTTTATTATATGCCGATCCCAAATCTTCCATTTACTACTAAAATATTAGAAAAACAGTGTCCTCTCAATTATGTACAGTTTTGCATATTTCTAAACAATTTTCATTAAGTGCCATCATGGCTCAGAAACAGTTTATTAAAGCTCTCTCTCTCTCTATTTTAGTGCTTAGATCTTTTGACAGCAAAGATCACAACATTTTCTTGGAAAGATTGAGAATTGTTACCATTTGTGGACTAGCATAAGCACGGATTAGGTCCTACCTATCTGATCGCTACCACATTGTGTGAATTAAGAGTATGGAGTGCATCAGGGCTCTGTATTAGGTCCACTTATATGCTTATTAATATTAATTTTTTAATGATATGCCAATGATTATCAGTCTTATATTTTCTCACAATTTGAAAAAACTATATTAGCAGTCTATTGATATTAGGGCTAATCAATAAAATGTATTAATTAGATTAATTGCATCTGTATGCAGTGTATGGGAAAAAATATTATCAGGCACATCACTTTACGGTAGTGAATAATGCATTTTTATGGCCAAAACCCATTAAAATAGAACAGGACACAAAGTGAACTGCTGCGGGAACAGTGCTGCTCAAAACATCATATTAAGCACTTAACATGTGCTTGCCCTCAACATTTGCACACTGTGTTCGGGACCCATCGAGGCCCCGGACACTCACAAGTTCTGCATCTGGTGCCTGGGTCTCGCCCATGCGGAGGCAGCACTCACCGTGTCGGGCTGCCCGCACTGCGAGGAATTCTCAGTGCGGGTGCGTAGGGCCTGGAGGAACATCGCCCTCTGTGATTTCTCTCGGCAACGTCCCACTGCCACCAGCGAGCCGCTGGTGGGACGGCAGCCGCACGTGGGCGACCGCGCAGAAAGGCGCAATTCACCCCCCCGCTCTCCGGTGTGCTTTGCGGAAGAGTCTTCAACCCGCCTCTGGCGCTTCTGAGATTATCTTGTTCGGTGCGGCGGGGGACGAGGACGATCTTGACGAGGCGTTATCCCTAACGGCGTCTGAGAAGGACTGGGCCCGCACTCCAGAGGAGCGCTCTGAAGTGGAGGGACACACCGTGTTCCAGGATGAGCTCGTCCGGATTCTCACCAGGGCTGTGAGCGATCTCGGTCTAGAGTGGGAATCCCCCGACGAACCAGCTAAGAACAAGCTGGATTCGTGGTTCCTTCACTCAGGCCGCCGAGTTGCCACTCCGAGGAAGAAAGCCCCATTCCTCCCCAACGTGCACGACGAGATCGCTAAGGCGTGGGCTGCGGCCCAATCGGCTCGCACTCACGCTGGCGGGTCGGAGATCTTCACTAGAGTCAACGGGGCGGAAGCCCGAAGATATACGCACATTCCAACCGTCAAGGAATCCATCGCCGTGCACCTCTGCCCCTCCTCTGCCTCCCTGCAGGCGGGTGCTACGCTGCCTTCAAGGCCCTGCCGTCTGACCGCACACGTTGCGGACAAAGCGTACGCCGCCTCGGGAGAAGCGATCTCGATGCTGCACACAATGGCAGTGCTCTAAGTTTTTCAGGCACAGCTCCTTTCAAAATGACAACGCTAAAGCTGATACTCGCGCAGATTCGACCCGGAGATTGGTTTATTTCGGTGGACCTGAAGGACGCATAATTTCATATCCAGATCGCCCCTCGTCACAGGCACTTTCTGAGATTTGCGTTCGAAGGCGTAGCGTTAGCAGTTCACGGTGATGCCGTTCGGGCTAGCGCTGGCGCCACGTACATTTATGAAATGTGTGGATGCGGCACTTTCCCCTCTGAGAGCGAGGTCTTGGCCCATTCGGAGGATGTGCTCAACAGCCATAAACGCGCTCTGTTACTTCACTTGGAGAGTTTAGGTCTCTGTGTGAACAAACAAAAAAGCGTGTTACGCCCCAGCCAATCAATCATGTACCTGGGGGTGCAGTTGGACTTGATCTCGACCCCCTCCAGATATGGCTGAAAACACAAGTACCGAGAAGGGCGTGGAAAACGGGCCGTGCCTGCGTTGTGTTCATTCCCAGGTGCTTGAATGCACTGAAACCATGGCGGAACCCCGACCTGTACCAACGCCGTGCCCAGATGGGTCTGGTCATGCGGCGGAAAGTGGTCCTGATGGACACGTCGACGATGGGCTGGGGAGCTCACTGCGACGGCGTACCGGCATCGGGCTACTGGACAGAGTTGGAGAGAATGTGGCACACAAATCGCCTCGAGCTGAGAGCGGTCTTTTTGGCTCTTCAGAGTTTCCTCACGCAAGTCTGGGGGCATCACATGTTGATTTGCACGGACAACATGTCGGTGGTATCGTACATAAACCGCCAGGGCGGAGTACACTCGAGAGCCCTTCAGAGACAGGCAGCACATCACGGTGAATGGAGACTGAACCCCGGGACAGTGAGGCTGATCTGGGAACGGTTCGCGACAGAGGAGAACACGCATTGCCCTCTGTTCTTCTTTCTGTCACGCTCTCCCCTAGGCGGGGACGCACTCACGATGCCGTGGCCAAATGCCCGTCTGTATGTGTTCTCCCCCCGCTGAAGATTTTGTCACAAGTGCTGCACAAAATCAGAGAGGAGAAGGCGTCAGTGTTGGCCGAACAGGCCTTGGTTTCCCGATCTGTTGGAAATACTAACGGCCCCCCCGTAGCTGATCCCGCAGAGACGGGATCTCCTGTCTCAGGCAGACGGCTCGGTATGGCACCCCAACCCCGAATGGTGGAAACTTCAGGTGTGGATGGTGTGCGGGAACCGGTAAACCCGGGCTCGTTGTCTCGCCGCGTGATGGACACGATTACGGAGGCGCGAGCCCCTTCTACGAGACGCCTGTAAATGGGCAGTGTTTGAGAGATAGTGTGAATCGAATAGTCGGGACCCGGAGAACTGCCGCGTTTCTGACATTCTGAATTTTTTGCAACAACGAATGGACGGCGGCAGTATGCCCTCCACTCTTAAGGTTTATGTTGCAGCTATCTCAGCCTTTCAAGCTGCTATCGATGAGCGCTCAGTGGGAAAACACGATCGAGTGATTAGATTTTTGAGAGGTGCGAGAAGACTGAGACCCTCTTGCCCTCCTACAGTGCCATCCTGGGATCTGGCTCTGGTGCTGGGGGTAACTGGAGACGTTTAATGTGAGATTTGGAGCCAAATTACAAGGGTGTAAAAATGACTTTAGGAAAATGATGGCAGCATCATTTTATTTTTACACAGAAATTGGTATGTCTATTAGTAGAATCTGTTGACTTTAGCAATCTTTGTTTCATTATATACCAATGGTGACAGTTCAAAAATGGCCAAAAGGACTTCTTGTGTTTTTTGCCTCAAGTTTGCATGCCTGTAACTCAAGAAGTATTAAAAATATCTTAATATCCTTTTAGATTCTGGTTCTTAACAAACTTTCTTTTTGGTATCTTCATTTTAATGGCCCTCAATGGCCCAGAGATATGGAGATCTTAATGCGGCTCCCTGAGTAAATTGTTCACATGTAAAAATAAATGATGCTGCCACCCTTCTAAAGTCATTTTTACACCCCTTTAATTTGGTTCCAAATCTCACATGAAACTTGTCTTTTTGACCCCCCTCTAAAAAATAATGGATTACTCTGTAAATATACATCTGTGATATTTAATATTTTGGCTTTCATCACTGTATATGTTTGTCTTTCTACAGAAGAAAAATATTAACAAAATCAAAAATTTGAGCCGGGGACTTCTAGTTGAGTTGCCACGGAATGAGCCTATTTTGTTTAGGCTACTTCTGTATTATTTCCTTTAATTTAATGCATGACATGTCATAATAATGAATGCCCAACTCTGAAGTAGGATCTTCTCAGGTACACTTATGCTGCATTCACATGCTATCGGAATTATCGTAAAAACCAATTTCCTAGTCTGAAATTGGACATGAACAACCTCTCAAGTCATATTTCTGTTTTGAGAATGAAAACCAACCTGTTTGTTCCTCAGTTTCTTCTTGTTTCACACTGAATGCTTCTTCAATCCTCGTGTCTTCACTCTCCTCTTTAATAAACGCCATCTTTACAATGGTCACGTGGATCTCAGTCGCTTCACCTGGAATTTTTCTGTTTGTTTGGAAACAGTGTCATGTTTAAGATGAGAATAAAAAGTCACATACTAACTATTCATGTTAAAGTAATACTGGGTGTGGGACTGATTTGCACATGATTTTAAAGGTTCCAGAAAGTAAACTCCCACACACACATCTGAACTATATCACACCACATGGGTGACATTACACCCTTATATGAATACATTAAATATTTTAATATATTATGTTTGCAGAAAATACATACTTTGTGCTAAAATTTAGCCTTAAATGAAAAAGAATACGCCTAATGAGGGATAATAAAGATCCACCTCCAAAAGCACAAACAGAAAACAACATTTGAAAAGTTAAAAGAGTTGTAATTACTATGCAGTATATTTATGCTGTACTATACTGAAAATATTAAATACATTTTCAAAATTTAATAAATAACTGTTAAAAATATTTAAGTTTTTTTCATATGTTCTCTCCTCATACTTTTTGTCGGAATTTTGTTATAATACTGGTTTAAAAGCAGTTATGTTATTTTTTATTATAATAATCATTATTAATACAATAATAATATATATATATAAAGCCCACAATAATTAAAATACAAAGCCATATTTTCCCCATTTCTCAATTAATAGGCAATAAAAAGTAAGATTACACATATTTTGACACCTGACTGGGGAAATAACAAAAAAGAAAGGTGGGAAAGTGCTTCAAATTAGTAGAATACCACAAATCATGCAGACCCTTAATATTTAGTTGCGGATGGTTTTCATTTGTAGATTACATTTAATAGAAACTTGAATGCAAACACTTTCAGTTGGTTAGTAATTGTTGTCATTACACATGCACTGTATCGTATACACTGGGTGTCGTCAGCGTGCGGGATGCCAGCGAAACAGTGAACCATTCAGCCAAAACAGAGAAAAGAGTTAACGTTTCTCTCATCAATACTTGCCAGTGCCCGAGTTCGTGTTTACGATAAACTCATTCACGATATAGGGAACGAAATGAGACGCAGCTACTCATGTGCGGGTGCGCTTTACTCTCAAAAATACCGCCATAAACGTTAAATACATCATTACGATGTTACATGCAAACATTCAATAATTGATAACTAGTTTTCTTTAGCAATGTTACAACTCTTGAACGGTTTAAATTAATTTAAACACTTTAAATGCTTTATATGCTTAAAAACAAACCTTTCTTCAGTCCAATCACAGACGCAGCACGCTGCGTGCGCAGCCTTATGACGTCATATCGCCAAACCAAATTAAAAGTCCTGTTCACACGCTAAACTCGCAAAAGTGCTTATAGATTTACAAACAAATAAACAAATAAAATATAAATGTCAGAGATCGTTCAGTTCAGTTTCATTCTTGTTGAAATATAGTCACAGAGACTTATACAAGATATATAAAAAAATATTTCTATTTTGAAAAGACTGCTATTTTGAATAAATGCTGTCCTTTGTACCTTTTTATTCATCAAAGAATCCTGATAAAAATATCACAGGTTCGTTCACACACACACACACACACACACACACACACACAAACCAAATTAAAAGTCCTGTTCACACGCTAAACTCGCAAAAGTGCTTATAGATTTACAAACAAATAAACAAATAAAATATAAATGTCAGAGATCGTTTAGTTCAGTTTCATTCTTGTTGAAATATAGTCACAGAGACTTATACAAGATATATAAAAAAATATTTCTATTTTGAAAAGACTTCTATTTTGAATAAATGCTGTCCTTTGTACCTTTTTATTCATCAAAGAATCCTGATAAAAACATCACAGGTTCGTTCACACACACACACACACACACACACACACATATATATATATACATAATTAGTGCTGTCAAAATTAGCACATTAGCGCAAGCAGTTATTTTTTTCAGTATAATGTGCCAACAATATTTAACGCAATGGGCTAGTTATAGTGCACAGCATAAATGAGTACACCCCCTCTGAATAAATATAAAAGATGTATTTTCTTAACGATCCCTAATATAATTAATATAATTCATGGAAAGATGGCAAATTTGTAACCTCTGTGACCGAAGACTGAGCCTCATCAGTCTTAACACTAGTTCGCTTTAATTAAATGCATTCACCATTACCAGGATTTTTATCTGCAGGCTCACTTGCCTCCATATATTAATGACAATGTGGGACAAATATAATGTAATTTAGTGGCGGCAGGAGCTGCGTGCTGCCGGTACATGTACAGTCTGACAAAACAACGTGCACATTTATCAAAGACGCGAGTGGAAAACGATGTGTTCGGCAGATAAAGACGCGGCGCGTCTGTGGAGTGCGCGTCATGGGAAACGATGTGCTCAGTAATTAAAGAGGCAGGGCGGCGTTTCTGTTATTTGGTTTGTGACATCCTTTACGGGAAACGCCGGCGCAAGGCTGCTCACAGCGCTTGGTCACGTGTCGCATTAGAACCGTTTTCGGAACCGAAACTTAGAAATTGCGCACGGTTCCGGTTCTGAATAAGAACCGGTTATCGGTTCCCAACCCTACTCATCAGTCACTGAATCTGTGGAATCTTATAATAAGACACTGAGCAGCATTTTGGATCTTCATGCACCTATCAAAGTTAGGACAATTATGTTTTCCCACTCATCTCCCTGGTTCACAAGTGACCTGTGGAAAATGAAGGCAGCTGGACGTGTCCTTGAGCGGGTATAATGCTTCCGGACTTACTGTTCACAAGCTAGCCTATCAGGACCACCAAAAAGCTTATCTGAAGTCAATCAAAGAAGCAAGGTCACAGTATTATTCAAATATTATTCAAAATAGTTCTGGCAATTCCAAACAGTTGTTTTCCACCATAAATCATCTCCTTAAACCTCAAATTGCTCCACTCACAGGAGCTACAGAAGGACAATGCAATGATTTTTTAAAACCAAAATTGACAAAATTCGCTCCTCTTTTCATGTTCCCTCCTCCTCGTCTGCCCCAACTGCTGACCCGCAGTCTGGTATTTCGAGGCTGCTCTGCTGCTTCCCAGAAGTCACTCAACACGAGGTCGAAGACACCATCAGGGGCATGAGATCCTCCACCTGTGCCCTCGACCCCTTTGCTTCACCTCTGGTGAAAGCAAATATTTCTACCATCAGTCCCCTTATCACCATGATAATAAACCAATCCCTTCAGGCTACCCATGTACCGTCTGCCTTAAAAACGGCCATAATCAGACCACTACTTAAGATACCCACACTTGATCCTCAAATCCTTGCTAACTATAGGCCCATATCCAACCTGCCATTTCTCGCTAAGGTTCTGGAGAAAGTAGTTGCCAGCCACCTTCAGGATCACCTCAAATACAATAACATTTTTGAAAAGTTTCAGTCTGGTTTCCGTTCTGCTCACAGCACAGAAACAGCCTTAGTGAGAGTCACAAATGATCTGCTGATGACAGCTGATGCTGGTTCACCATCACTTCTTGTCCTCCTGGATCTTTCTGCAGCGTTCGACACGGTTGATCACGGGATACTTCTCAACCGGCTACATCACTCCATTGGACTTAATAACAACGTCCTGTGCTGGTTTGAGTCATACCACACGGACAGATTTGAGTTTGTGGCTCACGGACAGATCTGAGTTTGTGGCCATGGGAAGCTCAAGGTCCCGTTCACATGCTGTTGGATGCGGGGTTCCACAAGGATCAGTTCTCGGACCTATTTTTTCATTCTCTACATGCTCTCCCTTGGCAAAGTCATCAGTCGTTTGGGAATTTCCTTCCATTGTTACGCTGATGATACACAACTATATATGAAAGCTGATACTCACTCATCATCATCATCATCATCAGCAACTTTATCTACACTCACTGCCTGTCTGGAGGAGATAAGGGCGTGGATGAATCATAACTTTCTCCAGCTGAACAGCTCAAAAACAGAAGCCATCCTCATTGGTTCCCCTCATCAGATCAGAACATCTGCCATAACTTGCATTACATTTTCTGGCCAGGACATTCCCTTATCACCATTAGTCACCAATCTCGGCGTTAGGTTTGACCCTCATTTAACCTTTGAGGCTCACATTAAACGTCTTTGCAAAACATCATTTCATCACCTCAGGAATATAGCCAGACTTCGTCCTACACTCACCTTACATGATGCTGAGAAACTCGTCCACGCCTTTGTCTCCTCCAGACTGGACTACTGCAACTCTCTTCTCTCCTCGGGATCCCTAGCAAGAGCATCCTGAAACTCCAGCACATACAAAATAATGCCGCCAGGATCCTGAGGAGAGTGCGTGAGAAACTCGTCCACGCCTTTGTCTCCTCCAGACTGGACTACTGCAACTCTCTTCTCATCGGGATCCCTAGCAAGAGCATCCTGAAACTCCAGCACATACAAAATAATGCCGCCAGGATCCTGAGGAGAGTGCGTAAATACGAACACATCACACCAATTCTTCAATCATTACACTGGCTTCCCATTTCCGCCTGCATTGAATACAAAGTCTCCCTCCTCACACATCAGTGCATCCATGGCAATGCTCCCATTTACCTTAAAGAACTCCTCACCTCACAGATTTCAGCACGTTCCCTCCGTTCCACAAACACTTCTCGTCTTCTCGCCCCTACGACTAAGACTCGCACCACTGGGGATCGAGCCTTTTGCACCGCCGCCCCTCGCCCGTGGAATGTCCTCCCTGAACATCTGAGGGCTCCACACTCAACTGATGGTTTTAAAAAGTCTTTTAATGTTTAATGTTTAAACTTTTGTGTTCATCTCAGTTGGCAGCTGGTTTTAATTATATTTTTATATTATTATGGCTCTTTTTGTAGCACTTTGAGATTTTCTTTCAAATGTAAAGTGCTTTATAAATAAAATGTATTATTATTATTATTATTATTAATGGACTTTCCTGCAGGACAGCCATCCCAAAGTATACATCCAAATCTATTTCTGCTTGGTTCAGGGATAAGTTATAGGATGTACTTGAGTGGCCTGTTCAGTCTCCAGATTTTAACTCTCATTGAAAATATTTGGTTGAATTTGTAAAAAGCAGTGGTAATATGCAAACTAAAACTGATCAGTGATCTGAAAGCTTTTTCCGGCGAGGAATGGGCCAAGACTGCATTTATTGGTGGTTTTAAAGAATAAAATTTGACTTTTAGGGGTTGAATAATTTTGAACATGAATGTTTAGAGCCAATTTGATTTTTATCATGATTCAATGTTACATTCTCAGAATCATTCAAATGTGTATTAAGAAACTTTCTCTAATAGTACACTGATGCTTTTGTTGAATTGTTTTCATAAAATTTCATTCTCTGCAGCAAAATGTCTTGCAGATCAAGGGGGTTGAATAATTTTGATTGCAACTGTATATGATATGGCCATTACTGTTGGAAACTCAGAAGCAAAGACCAGGAAACTGTATCTTTAGAATGATTCTTTATTAAGAATGTGCTGTTGGTCTCTGCAGTCATCAAGACTGACTGGGATCTGTACATTATATTTTTATATACATTTTAAGGGGTAGTGCTTAAGATAGTACTAATTAACACATATGTTCCTGTGGCTCAGTGGTAGAGCATTGCATTAGCAACGCAAAAGGTTGTGGGTTCGATTCCCAGGGAACATCCATCTCCACCCCCTGGATCAAATGGTTCCAATTACTCTTATACATATTGTTGTTACAAAATGTAGTTATATATGTCCTGTTACACATTTGTACTTACACAAACCATTCGGAGGGTTGTTACATGTGTGTAGTTACAGAAATATTACAGCTCTTGATACTATGTACCAATGTGTACTTTCTCTGTGGTTACATACTACGTATACATCTAGTTACTATGTAAGAACACAGGTATTGGGGCCACTTAATATAAAG
Source organism: Sinocyclocheilus anshuiensis (assembly GCF_001515605.1). Lineage (NCBI taxonomy): Eukaryota > Metazoa > Chordata > Actinopteri > Cypriniformes > Cyprinidae > Sinocyclocheilus > Sinocyclocheilus anshuiensis. Next base: position 702,563 of record NW_015546050.1, on the reverse strand, counting down.
TGGGACCAAAAAAGAATAATAATAGAGAGAAGAATATCTGTTTGGCCCACATTCATTTGCAGTGTGAAAGTAGCTTTGATTTCACAGACATACATGTTTCCTGGTGCCATTTTAAACTGCTGAGCCATTTAAAACTCTTTCTACATAAAGAACAAGAATAGGGCCTCACATCTGCATGACTCTTCAGGTGTATCTGTAAGTGTGATGGTAAAAGAAATTTTTTATTACACTTATCACAATTAAATCGCCTTCCTCCAGAGTGAACGCACAGATGATTTTTTAAATGACTCCTCTTAGTAAACTTCTTGTCGCACTCCGAATGTTGTGGTTTCTTTTCAGAATGAGTTTGCAAATGACATTTCAGTTCTCTATGATATGTGAAATTCTTCTTACATTTAAGACACTTGTAAGGCTTCTCTCCAGTGTGAAGCCTCATGTGAACCTCAAGGTTTCCTTTGAGTGCAAAATGCTTTCCACACCGAGGGCAGGTGAAAGGCTTCTCTCCAGTGTGAACTCTTATGTGAACCTCAAGGTTTGTTTTGTTTTTGCAAGTCTTTCCACAGTGATGGCACATGAAAGGCTTTTCTACCAAATGGATCTTTACATGATTCTTGAGATGATTTCTGTATGTGAAATTCCTTCCACACTGATGACATATAAAACGGTTCTCTCTTAAGTGAATCCGCATGTGGTGACTAAGAGTTACCGTAAATCTGAAACTCTTTCCACACTGACCGCATACGAACGGCTTCTCTCCAGTGTGAATTCTCATGTGGGCATTAAGGGTTCCTTTATGTTTAAAACTCGTTCCACATTGAGGGCACGTGAAAGGCTTCTCTCCAGTGTGAACTCTCATGTGGCTTTTAAGACTTGCTTTTCGAATGAAACCTTTTCCACACTCCTGGCAGGTGAAAGGGTTTTCGCCAGTGTGAATTCTCATGTGGACTTTAAGGCTTCCTTTCTGAGTGAAGCTTTTTCCACACTGTTGGCAGGAGAATGGGCTCTCTCTAGTGTGAATTCTCATGTGGACTGTTAGGTTTCCTTTTCTATTGAAACTTTTTCCACACTGTTGGCAGGTGAAAGGGTTCTCTCCAGTGTGAACTCTCATGTGGGCTTTCAGACTTACTTTTTGACTGAAACTCTTTCCACACTGCTGGCATGTGTAAGGCTTCTCTCCAGTGTGAACTCTCATGTGGACTGTAAGGTTTCTATTTTTTTTGAAAATCTTTCCACACTGTTGGCAAGTGAAATTACCTTTAGTCGCTGTCTTTTTAGCTTTTTTTCTGGACAAAGTCTTTTTAGTCTCAGAGCAACTAAAAGCCTTTTCTTCAGCCATGAAATCATGTTTTTCATCTTTATCTTCTTTTTCATTCAGTTCTTGATTCTCCTCTTTCAGCACCATCAGGTCTAAAATGAAAGAGAAAAAAAAAAACAACAACAAAACCCGTTTAATGGTACAAAACAACAGACATCTAAACAATTAGACATGTAAAGCTTCAAAAGCAAAAACATGTACTGTATGCTAGATACTATTCACACTAAGCAACTCCCAGAACCTCTTCACCATATTGTTCACTCTCAGCATTCTTAAAGGGTTAGTTCACCCAAAAATGAAAATTAGCCCATGAATTACTCACCCTCAAGGCATCCTAGGTGTATATGACTTTCTTCTTTCAGACGAATCCAGTCGGAGTTATATTAAAAATTGTCTTTGATCTTCCAAGCTGTTTAATGGC
>NW_015546050.1:695144-700688 GCF_001515605.1 Sinocyclocheilus anshuiensis | reverse complement strand
CAAAACAACGTCACTTATTAGAAGTACAAAACGAGGATTTGTAAAGAAGAATGTCGGAGGATTTCGATGTAAGCCAAGAGGAGACTGGATTTCCTTTGCTGAAGTAAGAAAACTTTGCTTCCTTTGCTCCTGTTAACAAATGTTAGTTTTCATGAGACTCACCGGCGCATGCGCAAATCACTTATTTTGGACTGATGCATGCAACACCCGCTGACTGCCATTAAACAGCTTGGAAGATCAAAGTCAATTTTTAATATAACTCCGATTGAATTCATCTGAAAGAAGGAAGTCATATACGCCCAGGATGGCTTGAGGGTGAGTAAATAATGGGCTAATTTTCATTTTTGGGTTTACTATCCCTTTAAGGACACGTCCCAAATACTTTCAAGCTAACAATTATCAAAGCCCTCGTCAAAAAAAAACAAAAAACAGTTTGACCCAGAAGAATTGGGGCTGTATTCAACAAAAAATTTATTTTATCTTATTAAGATAAGTTGCTCCTGAATTTCTGCATTAAGCACATTTAGCCTATTTTTTTTTGTGAATGTGCTATAGACCGATCTCAGATCTATCATTTATGTCCAAAACATTAGAAAAATAGTGTCCTCTTAACAAATGTTCAGTTTTGCTGAGAAACAGTATGGAGAATTGTGAAGAATTTCAGGAATTAAGTCACATCATAGAGCTGAAACTGTACTTATAAAAGTTACAAGTTTTCTTTTGACAACATAGACTTTGACATTCTCTTGGATAGCTTGAGAATTATGTTGCCATTTGTGGACAAGCATTAACACATTCAGGTCCAAGCTATTCAACCATTACAACTTTGTTTGTATGAAGAGACACCTTATCAGACACAATTTTGGAGTGGCACAGGGCTCAGTATTAGGTCCTTTGCTTTTCTCTTGGTATATGTTTACTATTAGAGATACTGTTATTAGTTTCCACTGTTATGACAATGATATTCTGTTTTATATTTCCTCACAACCTGACAAAACTGCAAAACTCTCAAGTTGGCAGAGTATTTTGATGATAGCAAAGACAGAAGGGATGGTAATTTTTTTAACCTGTAACATTTCTAGGTGGAAGAAGAGTCTAGTTAGTTCAAAATGCAACAGCTAGAGAGCTTAATAGATCCAAGCAATATAATCATATAAGCCCAATTTTATCAACACTAAAGTGACTGCATGCTGGGTTTAATATCAACTGTTATGTCCTATGTCTTTGTTGTTTGCTGATATTGTTTATCCCTGCATTTCTCCTTGTGACATGGCTGACTGCTATCAGGTGTCTGAATTGATCTCTGATTGTTGGCATGTCATTTGTTTTTCTTTCTTGTCACATTACTTTTTTTGTACATGTTTGCCTGACCCCATATTTTTTGGCATGCACAACACAGAGTGATGAGGTGAAGTCTGCCGTTTAGATCATGTTTATGTTAAAGAACTGCTAAAAGTAATTTATTTACATAATGTTTTCTCTCTTAAAAAGTAAAAAAGTGTAAGTGCTATAAATGAGCTTACTGATGCAATTCAATAAATCTCCTGTTTCATTCCAATCATTACTCCTGGTCAGAGGCTTCTGTTAATGTTGTAAAGTTTTCTATTTAGAGTTAAGTTTCAACTAATTTTAATGTTGCAACACAAAAATATTTAGTAACGCATATTTTGTAACATGTCCATAGGCTGGTCATGTCATCTCAACATGTCTGTCCACATGTGCGACCCACTCCATAATCACATAAAACCACTTATTTTTGGCCACTCGTGTGACATTCTTCAAAAGCAGTATTCAATTCTGTAGAGGTCGACATTTTAAAAAGGGTCAAATGACTGAGTTCAGCTTTGAGAATGAAAACAGATCCAAGCAATATAATCATATAAGCCCAATTTTATCAACACTAAAGTGACTGCATGCTGGGTTTAATATCAACCGTTATGTCCTATATGTCTTTGTTGTTTGCTGATATTGTTTATCCCTGCATTTCTCCTTGTGACATGGCTGACTGCTATCAGGTGTCTGAATTGATCTCTGATTGTTGGCATGTCATTTGTTTTTCTTTATTGTCACATTACTTTTTTTGTATATGTTTGCCTGACCCCACCTGAACTATAGTGCTTCCTTTTAAATGTATTTATTATTATTTTAAATGTATTGTTCTCTAAATGCCTGCTATTGTGGTCTCATGATATGATGTGCCTAGGTAGAGGGAGAAGTAGCTAATTTACGTTTTGGGACCTAATGCCAAGAATATCCCACAAGACTACTGCCACATAGAGCTCAGTGTTGCACCAGCCATTCATAAGTTCTTATATAAACTGTCCTCCCCAGAGGCTTAGTAACTACTAGCTAGTTTGTAACGGTGTTCATTTTTATATGTAACCTAGATTCAATTCAAATTTTAAACAAATAGTACTATAATATTTAAACATGAATATGAAACTAAAACTTTCTTTAATGGCTACAACGTTTACCTTCTATGATCCAACAGCATCTTTCAAATTCAAATGAAGCTGTCAAAATGATGTGAATGTCAGTGTATATATTTCGTCTCACATAACAGTGAAAATAAGTTTCCAATAAAATATAATACAACATACGAAGTAGTTTATATGTAAATAACATTTAAAAACAGCATTTGCAATTAGAGAAATAAACAAAATATTTTTATATTTTATTATCATTGTTGTTTTTTGGCATGCACAACAGCATAGTAGGTATTTTTATATGTAAATAAAATTTAGAATTTGCAATTAAGGAGAAATAAATATTGACTGAGTTCAGCTTTGAGAATGAAAATCAACCTGTTTGTTCTTCAGTATCTTCATGTTTCACTCTGAATGCTTCTTCAATCTTCATGTCTTCACTCTCCTCTTTAATAAACGCCATCTTTATAACATTCACATGGATCTCAGTTGCTTCACCAGGCGTTCTTCAGCATCTTTGGGCACTATGTCATGTTTGGCATGAAAATAATGAAGAGAAAGAAAAACTTTCATGAAAATATTTGCTGATTTGGTCGTAAAAGTCTCTTCTTCTTCTTATTAGTTTAACGGCAGTTGGCATTCAGATTATAGGTGCATTACCACCCCCTTCTGCTCCGGAGTGTGGATCAGGTAATTTGTTAAAATAAAACTTGATCTGTTCTCTCTTTGTGTGCATTTAACACAAAAATTCCCTCTTTAACATTTCTTTGAATTTGGTATAACCGTCTCCCATTCTCCTCTCTATCCCACCTCTCTTGCCACCTTTTATTGATTTTCTCCCATATTAAGCATTTAACCTCTGCTTTACTTATAAGGACTTGCATTTCTACGTTCTCTTTGTGAGTGCCCTTTTAGCCAGCCTATCCGCCATTTCATTAACCCTAATCCCAACTGTGCTGGGACCCACATAAAACTTACTTGGCATCCCTTATTTACTATTCTTGTGTTTAACTGAAGCATTTCCTACAGAATTTCTTGCTGAGTTTTTGAGTGAAATTACCTTAAACTTGCTAAAACTGATAAAGAGTCAGAGCATATCAAAACGTCTCCCTGTCCTACCTTTTCCACCCAATGCAATGCAGTTAATATCTCTACACACCCCTAATTTATTAGATGTTCTTTTCTTAATTTATATTTCCTTTCCTGGAATTGCCACCCCAAACGGTTGTGGCTAGAAGGGATACAGCAAAAACCGGAAGCTAGGGCTGCACGATTAATCAAAATTAAATAGCAAAGCTGCGATGGTCATGCATATCATTCAGTGAAGCACGGTTCTGTGATCAGCAGTAAATCTCCATCCGAAGACCAGAGGGAGCTCTCCCGCTGAAACTCCAAATACGACCCGCAGAAGAAACCCAGGAAATCCCTATAGCGGCTGCTGAATAAACAGAAGATTTAACTGCTTTCATTAATTCAACATGACTAATAAACATTTCACACCACTGTATGTGTGTGTGTGTGTGTTTCTGTTTGCGCACAGCTTTCCTTGTCAAACAAATAAACAATCAAAATATCAGGTCGGGTTTATTAACTCCGGAGAAAGTTCCGATGCCTTTCTCCACGTCTCTGCAGCACAGCAGTGTAGCGCACATTGATAGGCACATCACAGACAGACAGACAGAGAGCCGTAGAAGTGAAGCCCTCTCTCCCTTTCCAGTTGTGTTTGTCTTGCTGTGGAGGTGAATGGTGATAACTAAAAGACTAAGCTACCTACATCAGTTCAATGAACAATAATTTAATATTAAGACACTTACGTTGTTGACACAATATTGACTGTTCTTGCTCTATTTCACCAACAAATATAATTCCAATTTTGCGTGTCTGAGCAACATGATGGTGTTTCCTTCCTGAATGAATCAACTGTTTAAATGATTCGGTTCAATCGCAATGACTCGCTGCCACCTACTGGCAGTTTTAATTTCACATTTAAAGTCTCTTCATTTTTTTTTTTTTTATAATTTCAAATATCAGTATTCAATGTATGTTTAAAATATCAAAACCGTATTAATGCATTTGAAACTGCAGGTTAAAAACATTAATGTCCTGCATTAAACAGTGTGTAAATGCATCTAAATGCCCCTTCTAATGCAGCTTCTGTGTTTTCTCAGCATTGCAAAGATTAATTTAGTCAATACTGATTTCATTTGTTTGGTAACAGCCCAAATGACTTATTATTCTAATTGACTGATTCAATTTAAGAATTTGACTGAAAAGATGATGCACACTTTTAGAAAAAATGGCTTAAAAAAGGTAAAAATTCCCATAAAAAGTAAAAATCCATTTAAACTTATTGGGAAAGATTAATTTCTATCACTGCTGTGAACTGACTACCACACAGAATATCAAAAACTTTAGGAGTCAGCTGTCCACGGTAGTCCTTAAGATATCAGCACAATAACACACTCAGCAAAATATCGTCTAATTATCTTTATTGATAAAATCCCAGAAAATATTGAGATATATTTATTTGTCTATATTGCACACCCCTAATATATTTAACATTTTGTTTAGGAAAAAATTGAAATAAATATGAGAAGTGCCCTTTTTTCACTTGAGCCCCTGCCCCTCAAAATGTCTGTGCACGTCCCTGATAATAATACAATGCTAATCGACATAGCCTTTATTACTGCTTAAATACTATGAAATATGTTGCGTTCCTTATTCTGTGTAAGAAGCCACATCATCTCACAGAAGGATTTATTTCAAACACTCGACTGACGTTATGAAGTGAGTTTGGAGTAAAAACATGTTATTAAATGTGGTATTTTCATGTGCTTTCAGATTAGGGGTCGACCGATATGTGTTTTTCAGGGCCGATACCAATTATTACAGTTCAAGTATTCAACCGATATTTTGAACCGATATATATATGTCTGGTGTAAAAATGAAAATGTATGTGAAAATTAAGAATAACAAGGGCTCTGACAAAAACTGCCTTCCCTGGTGTTGGTTGAGTGTAGGGATGCACCGATCCGATATTCATATCGGGTATCGGCTCCGATAGCGCCATTTTTCTCGGATCGGGTATCAGTCAGAGAGAGCCGATCCAAATCCGAGA
>NW_015546050.1:685586-695037 GCF_001515605.1 Sinocyclocheilus anshuiensis | reverse complement strand
CGGATCGGGTATCGGTCAGAGAGAGCCGATCCAAATCCGAGAATTATGTTATTATTATTTTTTTTTTTTCGATTGTGCGAATGATTCTGTGTTACTTCTGAAGCCATACAATAGCTTAATAATCGGTATCGGAGGCGAAAAAGGCAGATCGGAGCATCCCTAGTTGAGTGTAGTACTCCCAAAGTGCACTTCTTACTCTGTGCATCCATCTACAATAAGGGTAATATAAAGAGAGAGTTAAAAGTGGGGCCACTGTATGCTTCATGATTAAGCCTATGAATACTGTACTACAGCTAAACAGCTTGGGGAAATGTAAGTATTTGGCTTCAATAATTTACATGTTAGAAATGTATGTGTAATAGCATAACCTCTCATAATTCCTCATTAATTCTTTTCTGATGGCTAAAACATACATAACCTACAATAGTAGAGGTGATTATTCAATTCATCATCTAATGCACATCAATGGATTAACTTAAATTAAAAAGTATAATATATGTAAATAATTTAATGGTCTTCATAGCTATATTGTAGAAGTTGTTAAGTAGACTGCAACTATTTTCATGAAACTGTAACACTAATAGCCTTTTACAGGCACACTTAGTTCAGTAGCCTATTGAAATGTCTTGGCCTATGTGACACTAGAAATTTCAGTTAGTTTCAAAATTAAGAATAACAAGGGCTCTGACAAAAACTGCCTTCCCTGGTGTTGGTTGAGTGTAGTACTCCCACAGTAAACTCTTTATTTTTTGGCAAACAAAGGGGTTACTATTAAAATTAAAACATGGAAGAAATAGAGTATTGTGTGATTATTCTTTTAAACAAAGTTCTAATAATTGTTGTAGTAGTAGGGGAGCGCGGGGCATAAAGTAACGCGGGGTTAGTTGTAACACACGTGGTTTGAATATTTCCACACATGCTAGCATAACAATTTACAGTATTTATTAACTCCAAAATCAGATTATTTTTAATTCTTAAAAAACGCCATTATTTTATTTGAAAAAAAAGTATTATTTTATTTTATTAACAAAATATTTTAGTGTGTCTTGTATATTTTTTTCATTCGATCAGATAAGATTTTAAGCTGTCATATGGTCAAGTTACAACGTGCCCCTCAGATGTTACAATGTGTTCCACCTACGGGGCATGTTGTCACATTTCACTTCCATTTTTTGAGGGTAAATAAAGAAAAACGTATACACTGTAACTATGAAACAAGGCAACATATTTGTACTAGACACGTGTAAAATTACTGTGGATAAAAAAATATATATTCTTAACCCTATGTGGATTTACACAAACTGAGAAAGTCAAAAAGTGTTACTTTGTGCCCTGCTCCCCTATTATGTATATCATACTGCACCACAGTAATACAGTTCTGATAATTTCTTTAAGTTAACCCGAATTTATATTTTGACGGGTTGCCATGAGGAACTTTTAAGTTTCTGTAGCCTATGTACGTGTTTCCCATACATTGATTTATTTATTTGTGGCGCCCGTCACAATATCAAAACTGACCGCCACAAACAGATTTTCCAAAAGGCTTCGACTTCGTTGAATAAACATGAGCACTGCACGTTTCAAAATTGAAACCCGGTGCGGGTGTTTTTATATCACTGCATTTCTGAAGGAAACCGACTGTCTTCAGAAAATTTTCGGATGTCATTTTCATTTCATCTAGCATGTAATATCTGATAAAGCAGCGTTTGTGAGCGGAGCTTTGTGTACAGCGTTACCGGGGAAACCTCGATCTCTGCCACTCCAACAGCACCTCCTGCTGGCAGAGAATGAGTTAGCATATATATGCCGCCACAAATAGAGTGAGTCTGTGGGAAATATTGCGATAGTTTTAATCAAATGAAACTGTCAAATGATCATGAAGTGACTCTTAGAGGGAGTCAGAGCAGTTCTGGAGATGTTGTTCATGTATTTATGTCCTCATTATAGTGATACGACAGAAGCTGAAATCACTTTGTATGTGTAGAAAACAAAACCGCTCGTCTGTGCCATGTACATACACAGAGCCACGCAGAACATGCTGGATTAATTTAAATAGTATTTTTGTGGCTTATTTATGTTGCCAAGATTTAATAACAGCTTGCTTAATAATTGTTTTTGCTTCTGCTTTGCTGATTTTTACATCAATTTCTACATTATTTTTATTCAATGATCTCTTAGCATGTTTATCTGCCATCTCGTTCCCATCTATTCCAACATGTGCTGGGATCCACAAAAACGAAACAACCCTGTCATGAGCATGAAGTCTATATAGCAGTTGCATGATTTCTATAATAATATCTTGTCTGCAATTTGATTGTCCCGACTGAATACTTCTTAGAGCCGCCAGTAAATCGGAGCATAAAACTGCTTTCTTAGTATGTGTGTCTTCCAACCAATGTAAAGCTAAAACAATAGCAATCAACTAGTCTGGTGTTCTTTTTGCAATAATTACTTCTTGTTGTGGTATGACTATTGCTATTCCTGTCTTATTAGATTCAGGATCTTTTGATCCATCCGTATAAATTTGTATAGGCACAGCATCACTATATTTCCTATTCACTAAATCCATTGTTTGTGCCATTTCTTCTGCTATCCAACCAATGCTTTTTATATTTGCTCTCTCATGTTCCCAGCATTCTACAAAAATCACCTTAGTTGGATTTTTACTGTTGTGGCCTTTTAAAGATACCCAGTGAACCATTTTTAACTGCATACGTCTTTCTTCTAATGGCATTTCACCCATTTCTACCTCCTCTCTCATGTTCCCAGCATTCTACAAAAATCACCTTAGTTGGATGTTTACTGTTGTGGCCTTTTAAAGATACCCAGTGAACCATTTTTAATTGCATACGTCTTTCTTCTAATGGCATTTCACCCATTTCTACCTCCAGTGCAGCTTTGGGTGATGTTCTAAATGCTCCGCAGCATATTCTCAAAGCTTGTGTCTGCACCTTGTCAATTTTTTTCAGTACATGCTGGCTTGCTGATCCGTATGCCATACATCCATAATCAATTGCCGACCTAATAACTGCCAGATATATGTTTCTGAGAGAACTACGGCTAGCCCCCCATTCACTACCCGCTAAACATCTCATAACATTCAGTGCTTTCTTACATTTAGTCAATAATTTTTCTATATTAAACTTCAGTTTCTCATCTAACCACACTCCAAGAAACCTTACCACTGATACCTGCTCCAATTGTTTTCCATAAAGAGATAACTTAATGCGAACATTTCTCTTCTTTGTGTTTTCTCTAGATATTCTAAAGCCCCACTTCTTTGCCCACTCTTCAACTTTGTTTACTGCCTGCTGAACTTTCTTAACTGTATACGTTATATTTCTACCTCTTTTCCAAAGTGCACCATCATCTGCATACATTGACTTCCCCAATCCTTTTTCCACATCATTAAACATATCATTGATCATTATATTAAATAGAAGGGGACTACAAACACTTCCTTGTGGAGTCCCATTTTCAACTGCATAAACCCTGGAGTATGATGTTCCCAGTCTAACCTGAATTGTCCGGTCAGATAAACTTATTTGAACTGGTTGCACGGATTTAAACACTGCTTAATGGTTAAAACACAAACCTTTCTTCAGGCGAATCGCAACAGATGCAGGAGCGCCGCGCAGCCTTATGACATCACATCGCCAGATCAAAATAAAAGTCATTTTCTTCTTCTTGCATTTGCAACTTGAAATTATTGCATACCGCCACCTACTGTACAGGAGTGTGCAGATAGGCACACATACTTTACTTAATAATAAAAAATAAAAAAATCACACATTTCCTATTATTATTGATCCTGAATTTTTAAGGAATATTAATAGAGCTTTGAGTCTGTTTCTTTCCATCCCTTGTTCTCTAACAATATCTTCAATTTCATTTTCATCTTCCATTTCTGTCTGTATTCATGGTATTTAATGTATCTAAATAAGACATGTTCTACATCTTCCTTAGTTTGACATCTTGTGCATAGTCCATTACTCTTCCCTACTATCTGCAGTGTGTCATTCAGTCAAGTATGACCTAGTCTTAACCACTTATTTTCGCCTGTTTGCCATAGCTATCCTTTTCCCTCCATTTATTTGATTTGTGTGATAGTGTTTAGCTTTAGACTCAGACTCCCATTCTTTTTGCCATATTTGCATTATTTCATATTTGATCTTGGCTTTATCCTCGCCTTTCTTCTTCTTCTTCTTTTATTTTACTGGCGAACTGATGTCATGACTCATGAGCACATGCTGCCACCTACTGTTAAAGGTCCACACACAAAAATCACAAAAGTGCATAGAAATGTATATAAAATGACATAAATTACATAATGTCAGAGGTATTCAGAGTTGAATTCTTGACTGAATGCATGTTTAAACATATGCTGTTAAAAGATGAGCTGAAAATAACAACTGATGAAATGTTTGTTCCACGTCTAATATGTGAAATTCCTTCTAAAGAAAAAATTGTAAGGTTTAGTTGCAGAACTATTTATACCATGAGTTAGGAATATATGAGAGATTTTCAGATGTCCACTTGATTAGATAGTATATGTTTTTGTTTTTAATTGAAGAGATGATGTTTTAATCATAATAAATGATACAGTAATATTGTATGAAAATGTAAAATGTAAAAATGACTTTCTTTTCAGGCTCACTGACCAAAAACACCTGTGTGCCCTTTACTCCTGAAAGTACTAACTTTTAAAGGCAGGGTAGGTGATTTAGTTCAAAAACAATTTTTGTTATGCTGGTTGAAATTCTCTTCACATCCCTGATAGAAATCACTAAGTTAAGTGGTAAATGTATTTATAAATATTTATATTGTCTGTGGAAGGCGTAGGACCATAAAATGTTCATCCAAACATAGGGCTACGATAGGCTGTCCTGCCTGTCAACGGATGTATTTGCATACCTCAAGTCAAGTCAAGTAGCCTTTATTTATATAGCACTGCAAACAATACGGATTGTGTCAAAGCAGAGGTGATAATGCATGAGGACAATAGAAAACAATCAGTTTATCAGTTAAAGTGAGTTCATTGTTCTTACCTCCGCGCACCCTGTTCGCGCAGACATGATACATAATCAGCGCATTCATTACGCTATTACAGACCGAGCGAGCATGGAAGGCGTTATTTTTATAATATTATGCGCTTTGTATTGTAATGTTTTCTCACCGGTGAATGAGACATGAGGTAATCTGACTATGTTGATGCCATCTCTCATCGTGTTGCTGGTTAGCCTCTGGTCTGCCTTGCGTATTCATGTATTTTGGAGGAGGCGTGGCTTTGGTGAGTGATTTGCAGGGAGGGATGGATCTTATACTTTCAAAGCTAGCTTTATTGCTAGCCTCTCTGAAATCACCTAGCCTACCTTTAAAAAGGGAATAAGATTGAAAAACATTTGAGGCAGTGGAAGAGTCATCTATAAATGATTCCTAGATTCCTAGAAAAGCAATTTAGCGAGGTTTTAATATTTGTCACATTTTTTTTTTTGATGCACATGAAAGTTAACAATATCCAAAGCCTCATAAAATTCAGAGGGTCAAAAACAGTAGGACAAAAACACTTATGAACAAAAACATTTACAAAAAAAATATTGTCATACTAACATATTAACATACCTGAACATAAATTGTGTAAATATCAGAAAATATCAATTGAATCAAACAATAAATAAGTCACATATCAAAATACACTAGCCTACTGACAAACATTTTGCCGTACTGAGACAGCTTGGTAGAGTTACTCTGAAAAATGTAGCTGCAAGCAGAGACATCAAAAGTGTTTAGTGATGGAGGGTCCCTATAGAACAGGTTTGAAAAGTATTGTCTAAAGTGAATTAAATGATACAAGCACTCGCAATATTGTCTTGTTTTTTTGGCTTAAAACTTAGTGGCAACCCTGCAATTACAACTCGACACTGTATATCTCACAACTATTATTATTATTATTTACTTTATGTTGCATTTCCTATTGTGTCTGTATAAAAGCTTTTGAAAAAAAAAAAAAAATACAAATAGGACAACTGCTGACAATTACTTTATTGCATTTCTAAAAATGACCAAGAATAACTTGTACAGGTGTGGCATATCAAGATGCTGATTAGACAGCATGATTATTGCACAGGTGTGCCTTAGGCTGGCCACAATAAAAAGGCCACTCTAAAATGTGCAGTTACTGTCTAATCAGTATCTTGATATGCCACACCTGTGAGGTGGATGGATTATCTCGGCAAAGGAGAAGTGCTCACTAACACAGATTTAGACAGATTTGTGAACAATATTTGAGAGAAATAGGCCTTTTGTGTACATAGAAAAAGTCTTAGATCTTTGAGTTCAGCTCATGAAAAATGGGGGCAAAAATAAAAGTGTTGCGTTTATAATTTTGTTCAGTGTAGTTAAAAAATAAAATGATACAAACCAGTATAACCATCTCATTATTATAAATTAACTGTTATTTGTAATTGTAAGTGAATGTAATTTAAAACTTGACTTGAAACTTACTTGAAAAGACGTTTAGTTCAAATGTTTACTTAAATAACTGCCATTGCAGATTGTATAAAATATGCATGAAATAAGACATTTTTGCATCACTGTAGTCTAGAGATGAAATGGTATGAAAATTTATTATCATGATTATAGTGACCAAAATTATCATGGTTATCAGTATTATCACGGTATTGTTAACGTGCTGACACATAAATCGTTTCACCAAGTTTTATATTTAAAATTAACAAACAACAAATTAAACTACTTTTTGTTTGCATAAACACTAAAACAATAACGTTACCAATGATGTCTGGATTTTAAATGACAACATGACTGACAACAGTTTATCTTATAGCTTTGAAAAAGTTTCATAAAATGATAAACCTCACATTTCAGCCTTTAAATAAAGAAAAGGGTTAAGTAAAAATGATAATTGATTAATAAATGGTTATATGTTTTTTTTTATCTGCTCCATAAATAATTCTATAGATTACTTATCCGAATTGTTTAGCTTGTTTTTCATCAGCTGGTCAAAATTTACACCAGGGCATGCAAATTCGGTCAGTTTTTTGGCCAGACAAAAACTGCACACAGGCTGAATGTAAATGTAACTCTCTGTAAATCCACTCGTGAGACATTTGAGACTGTTACTTAATGCTTTATGCTGGACATTATTTATTTATCCTGAGTCGTTCAAATCGCGGTAATCGAATACAGTTTTAATGATAATTAAAATATGAAACGGTAATACTAACTGTGGGAAATGTTATCATGATTTATTGTTAAAAAATCAGTAATCGTTTCATCCCTACTCTAGTCATTGCAATTGAGTTAAATTTTAACTGAGTAGTATTAAAAGTGACCTATTATGCCCCTTTCTACAATATGTGATGTAAGTCTCAGGTGTCCCCAGAATGTGTCTGTGAAGTTTCAGCTCAAATACCCCACATATAATTTATTATATCATTTTGCAAATGCCTATTTTGAGTGGAAGCAGAAACACACAGTTTTCGTGCCTGTATCTTTAAATGCAAATGAGCTGCTACTTCCCGCCCCCTTTTCCAGAATAGAGCTGTCTTTACAGCTCGTACGTCAGATAAAAAAATAAATGAAAAAAATGGTTTTGATTATAATGTATATCGCGCTGAAATCGTTTTAAAGCCATATCAGTTTAAACTTCTAATTTAGAGCGCACACATCCGAAGCACGCGCACAGAAAGCGGCTGTCACACGGCATGTGAGAAATAAACTAAGTTCTCTTTCATGTCTTATTACGCTTAAACTGTCAAATACACACAAGTTTATGTTAAAAACACATGAGTCACAAAACCAGTCGGTTATGTCTGTGAAGGTAAACAGCTGGGAAAGAAATCACATGTTTATTTTAGATCTGTGTGGCAGCAGCGTAATATACAGTAATTAAATAAATAAATCCACTGCTTTCTTGTTTCCTCTGAGGCTGGGACTCTAAATAGTGTTCTGTGCTCGTCTGTGCAGCCAAAGACAGAACAGTTAGCATGCTTTGGTCGAACTTTTGCCATGGCGCTAGAACTGGTACAACCGTTGTCGCTTGCAAAAATACAATAGCGGGGGTGGAAACGTGCAGATCAAGGGGCGGTGATATTATAATACGATTCCTTTGCCACGTCACAGAGGGAGCGAATGCTGACGTGCTCATTTTTTCAGACGCTTGCAGAAAAAGGCTTACCAAAACAAAGTTACTGGGTTAATGTTTTTCACATTTCCTGGGTTGGTAGATGCACCGGGGACCTGATTATAGCACTTAAACACGGACAAAGTCAGATTTTCGTGATATGTCACCTTTAAATTGGCAGGCTCAATTGAGTAATATGTACACATTATCTTGTGAATACCTGCAGAAAGTGCAATGAAGTGTGCATTTAGCGAGCACATAAAATAATGAAAATGGAGTAAATGGATTTTCCAAGTCCTATTTACTAAATGTTTGTGTCAACTAATTATTATTATTTTTTATTCATATTATATTGTGAATAGGCTATTTAATTTTTGTGAAATAATGACATTAAACTCGCAGTTAAGAAATTATCAGACACTGGTTTTGGTTGCACTGAAGGATTCAGAGGAAAAACTCATTTTTACAAATTAACCATTATACTTCTAGAGTTATAGGCAAAAATATCTTATCTTGTTGCCAATTCTCAACCAATTTAATATACAGCCTAATCTAGACACCTTCAAAGTATCTACTATATTTTTTTGATGATTGGTCATTCAAAATTGATGCAATTAACATATTGTTAAAATGTGAGATGCTGGATGCCTAAGCCAGTATTTCCCAACCTTTCTTTAGTCGCGGCACCCTTTGGAAATTTTAACAAATTTGTGGCACCCTACAAAATTAATTTTGTCACAATATTTGAATTTCTAACTTCAATATGATACTTTGAAAAGTATAGATATTCGGTACAGCAGGGAAGAACTGCAGAATACGTTGTCATACAGATATTTTTAATATTATTAAAAAATGTTGTCCATCAATGGTGGCAATCAGTAGGCTAATTTCTAATGAAAAGATCAATTTATATGACAGATTTTAATGTAGGCTTTTATTCATATGTAAACATTGTGAGATTTTTTTCTCGCTCAGTGTATTTTTGATTTTACAGTGGGGTAATTTTGTTGCAGTAGCACGAGATAGCTTGATTTAAAACTTTGAATTGAATAAAAAATGACAAGGAGACTAAGCAGTTAATAATAAAATAAGAATAAATAAAGAAATTACTAATGATAGCACAAATAAAAAATAACGATAGGACAACAAATGAAATAAATAGCTTTTTAGTTTTTCAGGTAGGTCTAACACATAGTAGGGCTATTAAAGGGGTCATATGATGCTTTTTTAAAGATCATTATTTTGTGTATTTGGTGTAACAGAATATGTTGACATGCTTTAATGTTCAAAAAACACATTATTTTTCAA
>NW_015546050.1:679910-683909 GCF_001515605.1 Sinocyclocheilus anshuiensis | reverse complement strand
GCACAAATAAAAAAAAATCACGATAGGCCTACAAATTAAATAAATTGCTTTTTAGTTTTTCAGGTAGGTCTAACACACAGTAGGGCTATTAAGAGATTTTTATTTTTTTTGTAACAATTATCCAAATAATGTTTAATCCTAGAAAGCTATTATTATCAGAGGACACGTGAGCATAACGGTTAGCAGATCAATGAATTAGAGGGCAGCATTACCAGAGTTGCCCATTTACCACACCTTGTTACAGCACAGTAGGGCTATTGCAAACAGAAACAATACTGTACTACATAGATGTTTCCTGTCAGCTTGATTTTTGAGTGGACTTTGCTGTTCCGATGAGCATGAATGGTATACGAGTGGAGCACTCACATGGGTGAGCGACTGAGCGGAGCGCACACACGCATAGAGCGGATAATACGCAGAGCGTCACACCACGTGAAAGTGAAACCTGAGCGGTGAACTAATTTTCGGCAGCCGGAATTTCAGTGCATCTCTAATTATTGGCGACATCAGAAATGGATATTATATAATAGCTGCTTTTATGAACATTTTAGCAATTTAAAAATATTTAAAAAAAGGATTTTTTACACGGCACCCCTGCTCTCGACAGACGGCACCCCGGTTGGGAAACACTGGCCTAAGCTATATCTTCGCAATGCTTGTATGCATAATAACCCGTTTCCAGCTAGTTTCCAGCTGCTCTGTGCAAAATTTGGTGAAGATTGGATAAACGGTCTAGGAGGAGTTTTAAAAAAAGTTCTTATTTTTTTCTGAAAATTAATAATAGCTTATGTATTATCAAAATATCTTTTCCCTCACCTCCAGTGTTGGCCCCCGTTACTTATGTCCACCTCTTCAGGCAGTGCCAGCCAGCTCTGTGAATGCACTTGATTATGACATTACAGCAGATGCATTTTTAGTCTAGTCCAGAGATGGGCAACTCCAGTCCTGTATGGCTACTGTACTGCAGAGTTTACCTCCATCTGAAAACCAAGCAAACGTCAAAAATCCTACCTAATTATCCAATTCCAGGCAGGTGTTTGATTATTGCACTACAAATAGCTATTACTAAGAAGACTTATTTCTTGAAAAAAGTATGAAATGGGTGTGCTTTAAGATTTCCAAACAGTTATGAATGGATTTGGTAAGATCTTTATGGTGATCACAGACCACAACCTAGGAACTAATTTCAAGATGGATGAAGGGTAGAAATCATGTGTAGACCAAAGACCTGTTCAAAGTCCTGTTCTTCCTAGGATTAGTACTAGGGGTCTTCTTTCCCTCTAAGGCTGGTGTCACACCGTACGTGTAAGCAGGATGTAAGCAGCGCATATTTTTTTTGTTAACAGGTTAGTGTATTCACATCCCATGCAGAGGCGGTGTGGCAGCGCGTAGCAGGAGCAGAGCAGAAGCAGCAGAGCAGCACCGAGTCTATTTTTGCTGCGCCGCGCATGCTGAATTAAAGCCACAGTGCATTGTTCTTGTTCAAAATAGACAAGAGTAAACACAAAAAATAACAAATTTCACCATACAATCAAATAAGTGAGCTGTTCCATGTTTCCCAACCACCATATGACATTCAACGCTGTGAAAAAATAGGCTTAATAAATGCACGAAAACACATTATTGCCAGGAGATTTTTCCCAAATTTCAAAGGCTTGCTTAAATGATTAAAACTATAGTTTATATGTATATCTCAACGTTAATATTACTTTTATCATGCAAACTACATTATACAGCATGTTATATGCATGTGTGTGTGGGACAGAGGGGAACACGACCGCATCACATCAAAGCACATGAGAGAGAGTTGTCAGAGAACACCTGAAAAACGTGACTGAATGGGCGATACTCGTCTGTATTTGCAGTATACAAGACGCGGTTCAGCTACGCGCGACAAACGCTGCCAGTGTGGAAGCTCAATGGACACGTGCTGCTCCCGCTCTGCATACGCACAGCTTCTGCGCTGCCTCCACTCTGCTTGTGCATCCAGTGTGAAACCAGCATAAGAGGTTTCTGGCAGGTGTCGTAGCTGCCTTATCTGATAGGGTTGGACATTTTTTGTGCTAGTCTACCAAGTTCAAATTGAAATGTATCAAACCTTTCTCCACTGTTGCAGTCAGAGAGGGGCCCTGTCTTAAAACCAGGCCCTGGAATGCCCTAGTGAATGCCATTAACTACAATACACTCTGCTAACTTGGACAGTTGTGCAGTGACTTCAGATTGTGAAGAAATGTTAAACTGAGTATCATTGGCATAATATAGTGCGGTCTAATGAGACTGTCTCTTGGGGGAGATGCAAGGAAAAAAAGCAGAGGACCTAATACTGAGCCTTGTGGCACTCCATACTTGTTTTTGGTGAGAGATCTCTTCACTTATACAAAGTGGTTGCGGTCAGATAGATAGGACCTAAACCATGCTAATGCTTGTCAATGAATGCCAACATAAGTCTCAAGCTATCCAAGAGAATGTTGTTGAAAGACCTAATAACACTAGAAGAGATATGTAGTCATGATCAGATGCCAACAGCAGGTGATTTGTAGCTTTAATAAGCACAGTTTTGTGCTGTGATGGGTCTTTAAACTGAACCTAGTTGAGAGGAAACTAGAATTTTAACCAGATCTGGGTCAAGCTGTGTGTGTTTTTTTAATTCTTAAAAACAGCTTCAACGTTTATAGGACTCGTCTTAAATAAAGCAATGAGTTCTGAGATTCTGAGATCACAGGTAGGGGCTATGTCAGTATCTTATTGGGTATAGGATCTAGCATACATGTCGTTGGTTTTGATGCTTTGTTTATTTTGATGCTTTAAATGTCAAAAAAAGAGAGAGACTAGTTTTGTGCCATTAAACTTTTTTTTTTTTTTGCTTTAGACCTGATAATGCTGAAAGAAGAGAGTCAAAAACTGAATGAAGTAGATGAGAAAGTTCAGTATGAGAAACATCATTTAAGTGGAGAAAGATCTTTTAGTTCCCCAAAGACTGGAAAAAACCTCTTCACGAAAAAAAAAAAACACAAAAGACACAAACTAAAAGTTATTTCACCTGCCAACAGTGTGGAAAGAGTTTCAATCAAAAAGGAAGCCTTAAAGTCCACATGAGAGTTCACACTGGAGAGAAGCCTTACACATGCCCTCAGTGTGGAAAGAGTTTCAATCGAAAAGGAAGCCTTAAAATTCACATGAAAGTTCACACTGGAGAAGCCTTTCAGCTGCCAACAGTGTGGAAAAAGTTTTACTTAAAAAGGAAGCCTCAAAGTCCACATGAGAATTCACACTGGAGAGAGCTCATTCACCTGCCCACAGTGTGGAAAAAGATTCATTCGAAAAGGAAGCCTTAAAAGCCACATGAGAATTCACAGTGGAGAGAAGCCTTACATGTGTCGTCAGTGTGGTAAGAGTTTTACACATAAAAAAAAACGTCTCAGGTTACGTATATAACCCTAGTTCCTCGAGGGAATGAGACGCTGCGTCGAAAACGCTAGGGTAACGCCTTCTGCGACCCACGCTCTGAATCACATGTGAAATCAGTTCAATAGCTGAACGGGACGTCACGGCGGATGACGTCATGACCAGGAAGCTATAAAAGCACGTGCGAAAACGCTAGGGGAACGAGAATGCCCACGCCGCCAGACTTCCAAGTCTCTGCCTAGTGTGGAAGACTGCACAACTAGGGCGAGAGAACGGAAGAGCCGGGAGTGGCTCGCATGTCTAGCTCATAAAACCTAACAAAGGTAAGGGGCGTGGACCAACCCGCAGCGTTGCAGATGTCCTGCATAGGCACACCCGCTAAGAAAGCCTTAGAGGCTGCCACACATCGAGTCGAGTGAGCCTTGACCCCTAACGACGAGGGGAGATCAGAGGACTCATAACAGATGGAGATGGCATCCACTATCCACCGACTGAGGATCTGTTTAGTTGCTGGAAGACCTCTCTTAGGGGGACCGTAGCACACAAGCAACTGGTCCGCCCTCATCCACAGGGCAGCTCTGTGGACGTATGCAT
>NW_015546050.1:679020-679679 GCF_001515605.1 Sinocyclocheilus anshuiensis | reverse complement strand
TCGGCAACGCTCTGTTTTTGCGTCTCCCTATGTGAGGAGCTGGTACGCGGTGGGGACTGCTGCCCAGCAGCCCCCGGAGCTGAAATACGGCGAGGAAGGAACCGCTGAAACGCCGCCGCTTGTTTTCGAGCCTCCTGGTCCCTGTCGACGACTGAATTGACAGCGTCGCAGAACAGGCCAGAAGACGCAAGCGGGGCGTCGAGAAGGACGACCCTGTCTTTCTCTTTCATATCAGACAGGCTCAACCACAAATGCCTCTCTGCTGCCACCATAGCTGCCATGGACCGCCCAATGTCGCGGGCGGTCTCTTTGGTGGCACGGAGAGAGAGATCAGCGGTTCTCCTTAACTCTGCGCGCAGTGAGGATCGACTCGATCTGAGCAGGAGACAAACGTGCCTGCATCGTGGTCGAATCCCACACCACGCCCTGATAGGTGGTTCTCTGTAATGGAGAAAGCACACTCTTCTTGGCGTTTAGTCTTAACCCCAACTCTCTCATGTGAGCGAGAACAACATCTCGGTGTCGAACCGCTATCTGCTCTGAACGAGCTAAAATCAACCAATCATCGATGTACTTGAGTATGCGGATACCCTGGAGTCGCAACGGAGCCAGAGCAGCATCCACACACTTCGTGAAAGTACGGGGTGAGAGTGCAAGGC
>NW_015546050.1:672854-678605 GCF_001515605.1 Sinocyclocheilus anshuiensis | reverse complement strand
TCGCTTGCAGGAAGCGTTCATCAAGCTTGCTCCGCTGCGGCTCGGCCTGCTTCTTGGCGGGCCAATCGATTTTTAGCTTGGCCATGGCACGAGTAAGCACCTCCATTAGCTCCTCATATTGGGGCGATTGAGGGGGCGAAACCTCTTCGACGTCCCCCACGTCAACCTCCTCGGAGGAAGACAGGAGAAGCGTCGAGCCGTCACCCCGGGAGGAAGTAGCCGCAGAACGGGCTTCCGAACCCAGAGATCGGGCACTGGATCTGGTGGGTGAGGAAGGAGATAGGGACTCACCCGTCTCCATTCCCTCCGCCAGATCCAACTGCGAACCCCACGAATGCAGCCGCGAGGCCAGCACCGCGAGGAACACTGGCGAAGGCTCCCTCCTCAAAGAGAGCCCTCCGGGAGCGAAGCATACGCAGTGGGAGGCGTTCGCAATGCGGGCAGCCGGCCCCCTCAAGAGCCGACTCTGCGTGCTTCGCTCCCAAGCAAACCACGCACAGGCTGTGTGTATCCCCACTCGTGATATAACGTGGGCAGGGAGGAACACACAACATATAACGTGGCTTGCACTCGCCCTTTGCATGTTTTGTCTTAGCGTGAGCCTTAGACATAGCTGCTTATTAGACTTTTTCTCACAATAGACAGACAACAATAAATATGACTGACACACACAGAGCGCTTCGCTGAATGACAGAAAGCTGACGCTGGCTCCGCCGCACGTGCTTTTATAGCTTCCTGGTCATGACGTCATCCGCCGTGACGTCCCGTTCAGCTATTGGACTGATTTCACATGTGATTCAGAGCGTTGGTCGCAGAAGGCGTTCCCCTAGCGTTTTCGACGCAGCTCGAGTTCCTGAAGAGGAACCTTAATTGCCACATTAGAAGTCACACTGGCGAGAGCCCTTATACCTGTAAACTGTGTGGGAGGAGCTTTTCACAAAAAGAAAGTCTTATGACTCACATGAGAATTCATACTGCAGAGAAGCCGTTCATATGTGTTCAGTGTGGAAAGAGATTTTCATATAAACCAACCCTCAATGCCCACATGAGAGTTCACACTGGAGAGAACCATTATACCTGCAAACTGTGAGGGAAGAGCTTCTCACAGAAAGGAAATCTTAAGACTCCCATTAGAATTCACACCGGAGAGAAGCCCTTCATATGTGATCAGTGTGGAAAGAGTTTCAGAGGTAAAGTAAGCCTTGATTACCACATGCGCTTTTACTCAAGAGAGAACTGTTTTATATGTCATCAGTGTGGAAGGAGTTTCACATACAGGAAACACTTTGAAAACCATGTACTAACTCACACTGGAGAAAAGTCTTTCACCTGCCATCGGTGTGAAAAAAAGTTTTACAACTAAAGGAAACCTCAAAACTCTCATGAGGCTTCATACTGGAGAGAGGCCTTTCACATGTCTTCAGTGTGAGAAGAGTTTCACATATCAAAGAGACCTGAAACGTCATTTGGAAACTCATTATGGAAAAAAATTGCAGTGTTCTAAGTGTGGTAAGAGGTTTAGGAAAAATCAAATGCACATTCGCTCTGGAGGAAGCCAATTTAATTGTGATCAATGTAACAAACATTTTGTTTTGTCATCAGGCTTACAGATACACATGAAAAGTCATGCATATGTGAGACCCTGTTTGTGTTCTTTGTGTGGAAAGAGTTTAAAATGGCTCAGCCATTTAAAATGCCACCAGAAAATACATACCTGCATCAAATAAAGGCTACGTTCACACTGCAACTGAATGTGGGCCATATCTGATGTGTGTGAAGTTGGTTCCAGCTGTGGTTTGTGTAATAACTAAACATTTTAGCTGTCTCACCCCTGATATTAGGTGTTTCTAGCTACTTACCATGAATTACCATGAATTAGTCAAGCCAAAAGTATACAGTCAAACACATAGCCTTTTAAAGAGTACTCCATTAATATTATGAACAACACGTGCACAATACAAGTTTTTATCTTTTTCCTGTGTCTGAGCTGTTAAACTAACATCCTAAATCTCAAGCCTCTACTCTCGGGAGGTTTCAAGTAATCCTGAAGGACTTGATTAGCTGGTTTTAATTAGAGTTGGAGCTAAACATTTCTTCCACTGTCCTACAGAGTTAGCCCTACAGGAGCAGTATTAGATTTCACTGTTATACTGTCATTTCTTCTTTACCTCAGTGGTAGCCAGACCTGGTTTTGGAGGTCTCAAAGAATTCAGTTCCAACCCCATTTCAAAACACTTGCCTGTTGTTTTCAAGTTATCCTGAACACCCTGATTTAGGTGGGTTGGTGCTAAATTGTAGGGTAGTAGTCTCAATTCCCTGCTCTACCATTACATGAGCTAACTGTTAAGCCCTGCAAGAAAATACCCAGGAAAAAATGTAGTCATCTAAATAGTGAATACAGTTTAAAATGTGAAAGAATTCTGTTCTGCTGCTGAGGGGCGTGTCTCCCTCAGGGTCTGGTGAGAAGGTTTTCCCATCTCCGGCCAGGTGTGACTCTTGGGTCATGGATCTTGACCAACCAAAAGGTATTTTATGTTTTTACAACTTAGATTGGAATATTTCTTTGTTCTGGTCTGGATATATAAAGAAAGTGGCAAGACATTAATTTGGGATTATGTTACCAGAAAACCCCCACACAGTGTGTGTGAGACTCTGGAGCTCTGCATGCAGAACTCTCACAAGCTGTTGTGTCTCTTTGCTGTCAGGTATGCATTTCTTTGTATTTTCAAATGTATAATTGTATTAAATATTGTGCTTATAGAACACACATTATAATTGTTTGTGCCACTACATGTGCACATAGACTAGTTGAATGTATTCTTTAAAATACATAATTGCTTTACTGTAAGTGTTGTATGAATACTTAGGTAAAAAATTGTAGATGCTGTGCATTCTAGACCATGTGTAATGCAGTTGTGATTCACAACTGCATTATCCTTTTTGAATTGGCTTCTAATTGTTTAATTATGCAATTGGCATGATGCATTCTTACCTGACAAGTAAAATGTTATATTTGATTTATTCTGAATTCTCCTGAAATCATTATAACTAGTAGATCATGTGGAGGCTGATGTTACCTCAAATCCGTGTCCAGGATAGGACAAACTGAAGGCTCCTGGATGAATGGAGCAGTAGGCATCTCATCGGAGACCGTTTGATTACTGTCTATCACCGACTTAGCAAGTTGTATTGAAGTGACATAACAAACTACACTTTTTGTTCTGATCAAGCAGTAGGTGGCCGGTTTAAAGGTATAGGTTAACATTGCACCCTCTGACTAAGTTCGGACTGGTGAGTTTGTGATCTTGAGATCCACGTGCGGCCAACGTGAGACTCAAATGCGACATCGGGTCAAGGTGAGTGTCAAAGTGTCAGATCATCCCTTCCCCCTTTTACCTGGGGGCACCAGCTAATGAATTTCACCTTAACAGTAAAAGAACAATCAAGGAGGATTGTTAATTCATGTATTAAATGTTTTTTTTGTTTTTGTTTTCTGAAGGATGTGTGAGATATAATAAACTTGTAGAGCCCCTTACTGTTTTATCAATATAAAAAAAGTCAGAAATGTAATAAATAATTTTTTAACAAAAAGACAGACGAGTAACTAACACGACTACAAGATGATTACCATGAATGCATAAATGCAAGTAATTAAGAGGAATGTTACTATGGCATAATTGTTATCTTATGGCTAACTAAAGACAAACTGTTGTTTCTAAGGTGAAGAATCTTAATCTAAATTCACCAAATAAACTGAATGATTATTTGTTATTGTCACGAATCCGGTCCTTGGCCTTCCGGCCGATTGCCACTAGAGGTCACTCTACCATTACATTGACTCTCACACTACACAGACTGTTACATGTCACTCCGGACTACAGTTCCCATCATCCATTGCACTTACACAGCTGAATTCACTGATCACACAGCCGTCACTATCACATGCTCCCCTGAGAGCCATTACACACTCTATTTAACACTCTCTCAGTTCCTGTTCAGATCGCCGTGTATTGTTCTGCATTTTCCACTCCCCAAGTGTTAGCTGCCTTACTGAGCCATTCCATGTTTTCTGTTTTAGTCTCGTGTATTGTTCTGCGTTTATCACTCATCTAGCGATAGCTGCATTACCGAGCCTAGTGTCTTGTTTTCCTTGTTTTCATCGTCTTGCCTTGTCTGTTTCCCGTTTTCTGATCACTGCCTGTGTACCTGGATTATCCCTCGAGATACCTGTTTGCCATTGTCTGACCTATGCCTGTTTTTGACCACGTCTCTTTTAATAAAGCCTTGCAGATGGATCCGCACGCTTCCTGTGTTCACCGGTCCATGAACTTCCGTCTGTTTACCATCAGAGGTCACCCTTCTCCCATTACCTTGACTCTCACACCACACAGACTGTTACACATCACCCTGGACTGCATTTCCCATCTACCATTGCACTGATTACATGCACACAGCTGAATGCACTGATCACCCACACACACACACACAGCTGAAACCAATCAGACATGCTACATAAGCCATGGAGTTCCTCTCTCTCACTGCCGAGTATTGTTCTGCATTTTCCACTCACCTAGTGTTAGCTGCATTACCGAGCCTAGTGTCTTGTTTTCTTTGTCTTGCCTTGTCTGTTTCCCCGTGTTCTGATCACTGCCTGTTTACCTGGATTATCTCTCGAGTCTCGCCCTATTGGATACTGTTTGCCCCTGCCTGGACCTTTGCCTTGTACCTGGATTATCCCTCTTGCCTTGCCATCAATATACCTGTTTGCCATTGTCTGACCTATGCCTGTTTTTGACCACGTCTCTTGTGAATAAAGCCTTGCAGATGGATCCGCACGCTTCCTGTGTTCCCTCCTTTAGAGAATACACGGCCACACAAGGATTCAGCAGCTTTTCAGAGGAACATTGGCCAGTTATGGACACAGCACATATATTATTAACTCTTAAACAAGGCCCGCGTTCGCTGGAGAACTATATTCAAGAGTATCTAGCCATTGCCTATTACTCTGATTTACCGGATTGTTTGTTGATAGAGTTTTTTTGAGATGGCATTAATCAACCACTGAGGTCTAAGCTTAGACGCGAGGGTCCGCGTTCACCACTCTGTTAGTTTATGGACTATGCTTTGTTGACTGTTGGCTCTCTATTCACTGTGGGTGTCGCGGAGGAGGAACGCGACACCGCATCTATGACTGAGATGGCAGCCACAACAACCGGTCACATCATTACTGCCATTCGTGAGCCAAGTCAAGTCACAGCTGAGCTTCATGAACCAAGTCAAGTCACAGTTGTTCTTCATGAGTCAAGTCAAGTCACAGTTGATCGTCATGAATCAAGTCTAATCACAGCTGATCTTCCTGAGTCCAGTCAAGTCACAGTTGATCTTCATGAGTCAAGTCAAGTCACAGCTGATCTTCATGAACCAAGTCAAGTCACAGTTGTTCTTCATGAGTCAAGTCAAGTCACAGTTGATCGTCATGAATCAAGTCTAATCACAGCTGATCTTCCTGAGTCCAGTCAAGTCACAGTTGATCTTCATGAGTCAAGTCAAGTCACAGCTGATCTTCATGAACCAAGTCAAGTCACAGTTGTTCTTCATGAGTCAAGTCAAGTCACAGTTGATCGTCATGAATCAAGTCTAATCACAGCTGATCTTCCTGAGTCCAGTCAAGTCACAGTTGATCTTCGTGAGTCAAGTCAATTCACACTTTATCTTCATGAGTCAAGTCAAGTCACAGCTGATCTTCATGAG
>NW_015546050.1:671491-672446 GCF_001515605.1 Sinocyclocheilus anshuiensis | reverse complement strand
ATCCTGTCACGGCTATAGAGGCCTTTTGCGAACTCTCTGCTCGTCCTGTCATGGCTATGGAGGCCGTTTGTGAAAGAACTGTCTGTCCCATCCATGAGACAGTATATGCTCTGTCTGTCACTTGTTTCTCAGTTTTCCCCAGGTCCCAGTCCCTACCAGGGTGGACTCCTGTTCCCGAGTATAGCCCACGGAGGGCTCCTGTTCCCGAGTTGAGCCTTGGAAGGGCTCCTGTTCCCGAGTTAAGCCCAGGAAGGGCTCCTGTTCCCGAGTTAAGCCCACGGAGGGCTCCTGTTCCACCATGGCAACCTGAGCCCCCTGTTCCGCCATGGCCTCCTGAGCCCCTTGATCTGCCATGGCAACCTGAGTCCCCTGTTCCGCCATGGCCTCCCGAGTCCCCGGCTCCCCCATGGCAACCTGAGCCCCCTGTTCCACCATGGCCTCCTGAGCCCCTTGATCTGCGTCGAGGACCCACCGCTGTTGTCGGCACGTGCAGCTGGTATCCCTAAATCAGCACTCTTAAGCCCTCCAGTTCCTGAACTATTTCCCCTGTCTGTAGCGCTTCCCACAATGGGGATCGCTTTATGGTGTATTTGGGCTGCGTACACCACCACTGAAACTTTAGAGACGGCGGCGGCCACTGCGATGTCTCCCGAGGTGGCGGCTGATGCTGCAGATCCTTCCGAGGTAGAGGCGCACGCTGCCATGTTCCCCGAGGTGATGGCGCCCGCTGTAGCTCCTCCAGAGGTGGCGGCCCATGCTGCAGAACCTCCCAAGGTGGCGGTGCTCGCCTCAGCTTCTTGCACGGTGGTGGCGCCCAGCAACGCACCTTCAGCCTATCTTGTCACGGTCGAAGGAACCATTTCTGAACTCTCCCCGTATCCCGATGGTCCTACTGTAGAACCTCCAGAGGTGGCGGCATCCGCTGCAGAACCTCCAGAGGTGTCAGTGGTATCCA
>NW_015546050.1:669846-670866 GCF_001515605.1 Sinocyclocheilus anshuiensis | reverse complement strand
GCTATCCTGATCTCCAGTACCGCCCTGGAAGGGCTCCAGATCCTCAGTTCCACCCAGGAAGGGCTCATGTCCCCGAGTTAGACCCAGGGTGGGCTCCTGCTCTGTTTGCTCTGCCATGGAGGTCTTCTCCGTCTGCTCCACCCTGGTGGGCTCCTGTTCCGTCTGCTCCGCCATGGAGGTCTTCTGCTCCATCTGCTCTGCCCTGGTGGGCTCCTGCTCCGTCTGCTCCACCTTGGTGCTCTGCTCTGCTGACTTTGCCTCAGTTCCTAGTCTCTCCATTTCCACATGGACCTGGCCCACCATCCCTCCCCCTGTTCCGCCTCCGCTCTACCACCTCCTGGATGGTATTGTGTTGGGAGCGTCTGGAAGCCACTCCTTGGGGGGGGCTCTGTCACGAATCCGGTCCATGAACTTCCATCTGCTCGCCACCAGAGGTCACTCTTCCACTACTATGGACTCTTGCACCACACCACTGTTGCACTTCACCCGGACTACAGTTCCCATCATCCACTGCACTGATTACACACACACAGTTGATTGCACACAGCTGTAATCAATCACACATTCCCTATATAACACTCACTCTGATCCCTTCCCACGGCCGAGTATTGTTTAGCGCTTATCGCTCATCGTGTGATAGCTACTTTACGGAGCCTTTTCCCCTGTGTTAGTTTCTAGTTCCTAGTTCTAGTCTTAGTCTAGTCTCGCCGTGTTTTCTGATTTCCTGGTACCTGATTTTTGCCTGTTTATCTTAAGTTAACCCTTTGCCTGCTGTTTCGGACTGTGTTTGCACCTCGCCTGGACTCTAGCTCGTGTTATTGGATTACCCCTCATGTCAAGCCCTCTGGATATTGTTAGCCGCTTATCGACCACGCCCGTTTTGGATTACTCTTCTGTCTTGCCCTCAATATACCTGTTTGCCATTGTCTGACCCATGCCTGTTTTATGACCACGTCTCTGTCTCCTATTAAAGCTTTGCAAATGGATCCGCAAGTCTCATGTCTCGTTCGCCCCGTAACA
>NW_015546050.1:666531-667889 GCF_001515605.1 Sinocyclocheilus anshuiensis | reverse complement strand
AGTCAAGTCACAGTTGTTCTTCATGAGTCAAGTCACAGTTGATCGTCATGAATCAAGTCAAATCACAGTTGATCGTCATGAACCAAGTCAAGTCACAGCTGATCTTCATGAACCAAGTCAAGTCACCGTTGTTCTTCATGAGTCCAGTCAAGTCACAGCTGATCATCCTGAGTCTCGTCAGGACACATCTGATCGTCAGGAGTCTTGTCATGTCCTGTCTGTTGCGCCCAGATCGTCAAGGTCATCTAGTGTGAGGGATACACCACTGGTGTCTGCACGCACAGCTGGTATCCCCAAACCCACTCACTCTAACCCTTCTGTTCCTGAACTAATTCCCCTGTCCGAAGATCTTCCCATGATGGGGATCACTTTATGTTGCGTTTGGGCTGCGCACACCACCACAGACCTGCCTGAGGTGGCAACGTCCACTGTGATGTCTCCAGAGGTAGCGGCTGATGCTGCAGAACCTCTTGGGGTAGTGATGCTCGCTGCTGTGTTCTCCGAGGCGATGGCACTCGCTGCAGCTTCTCCAGAGGTGGCGGCACATGCTGCAGAACCTCCCGAAGTGGCGGTGCTCGCTTCAGCTCCTTGCGTGGTGGTGGCGCCCAGAAACGCACTTTCAACCTGTCATGTCAAGGTCGAAGGAACCTTTGCCGAACTCTCCCTGTATCCTGAGGGCACTACTGTAGAACCTCCAGAGGTGGCTGCAGAACCTCCAGAACCTCCAGAGGTGTCAGTAGTACCCACCTGTGAACTTCCTGTTTGTCCTGTCATGGCCGTTTGTGAAGTTTGTGAGCGTTCTGCCTGTCCTGTCACGGCTAAGGACGCCGTCTGTGAGCTCTTTGCCTGTCCTGTCATGGCTAAGGAGGCCGTCTGTGAATCCTCGTCCTACCCTGTCACGGCTATGGAGGCCGTTTGTGAAAGAACTGTCTGTCCCATCCATGAGACCGTATATGCTCTGTCTGTCTCTTGTGTCTCAGTTTTCCCCAGGTCCCAGTCCCTACCAGGGAGGACTCCTGTTCCCGAGTATAGCCCACGGAGGGCTCCTGTTCCCGAGTTAAGCCCAGGAAGGGCTCCTGTTCCCGAGTTAAGCCCACGGAGGGCTCCTGTTCCCGATTATAGCCCAGTGAGGGCTCCTGTTTCCCCATCTCCAGTGTCGGCTCCAGCCCCGGAGCTCGCTCCAGTGTCGGGTCCAGCCCCCGGAGCTCGCTCCAGTGTCGGCTCCAGCCCCGTAGCTCGCTCCAGTGTCGGCTCCAGCCCCAAGACTCACTCCAGTGCCAACTCCTCGAAAGCGCTTTGCTGTGCCTGCTCCTTCAGAGCACCCTCCAGTGCCAGCACCACGTAAGCGCTATCCTGAT